>NC_031769.1:17658748-17692279 GCF_001522545.3 Parus major | reverse complement strand
CAGAGTGGCTGCAAAGATGCAAGTTGGAAAAGGACTTGGGGGTGCTGCTCAACAGCAGCTGAACATCAGCCAGCAGTGCCCAGGCGGCCAAGAGGCCAATGGCACCCTGGCCTGGATCAGCAACAGTGTGGCCAGCAGGACCAGGGCAGTGACCATCCCCCTGTACTCGGCACTGGTGAGGCCACACCTCAAGTTCTGTGTTCAGTTCTGGGCCCCTCAGTTCCAAAAGGACATTGAGGTACTGGAGAGAGTCCAGAGAAGGGCAATGGAGCTGGGCAAGGGCCTGAAGCACAAGTCTGAGGAGGAGCAGCTGAGGGAGCTGGGGATGTTTAGCCTGGAGAAAAGGAGGCTCAGGGGTGACCTTATCACTCTCTATAACTGCCTGACAGGAGGGTGCAGCCAGCTGGGGGTCACTCTCTTCTTCCAGGTAACAAGCAAAAGGACAAGAAGAAATGGCCTTAAGTTTCCTTCATCTAAACTGATCCCTGTTTTTCCAACAGTAGCTTTTTTCCCCTAATGAAAATTTATTCTGCCTGATTGCTAAGTATAATGAAAAACAATTTGCAAATACAACTACCATACCAAAAATCTTGCTAACAAAAGAATATAATATATCTCTGGATAATTACTTAGCTGCACTTTACTTTTTCTTAGTGTTTTAATGGGTTACAAATAGTAATGCATTTATTTTTTAGTAGACGGCTATTTTATTAATCTTGATATAGATAACTACTAAGAATGCACATAGCTATCATTTTACCACATGAATATTAATTTGTCAGAATAAACCAACTAACTTAATGCTAAGCAGCATCTTTCCATAGAAGCACAGATAACCCAAGTGCCCTCTCTACAATAGATTGACTCTAGTAATAAATTAAGATCAGATGTTTAAACATTAAACATGTTTAAATAAAAAACAACCTCTAATTAAACCACCTCTTTGATACTTTATTTTTACTAGCTCCCCACTCTTATGATAGCTCTCTCAATATAATGCACTTTTCAGATACAGAATGTAGTTACTTTGAACTTTAAAAGCATGTGGAACATGGAAGATACTTAATATTACTATTTTCTGTGTTTTCTTTTGATACTTGCCCAAGTTTGTTAAGTAAAGTGGTTTAAAAAGAAGAAAAAATAAATCTAGTTATATCATACTGTGAAATTGCCACTTTCTTGTGTTGATAAATACATAGTTGAGTTTTGTATGTAGATGATTTTATTTGTAATGGTTAATTCTCACTTCTGTGAGCAGAGAAAAGTTCAAATTCCTTCCCAGATAAAGTTTCCAGGTACCTTGCAAAATACCCTGTCTCTCAACTAAACTAGTTCTACTTGTTCATAGATAGAAATTAGTCTTCAGTAAAATACATCTACCTGGTGATGACAATGAGTCTTTGAGCAGAGAGATGAGAAGAATTGTCTTGCACTGGCATATCATCATTAACAAGTAAGATCAAGAGACAGTTTTACTGAAATTATAAAATTAAGATTTTAGGGGCTTCAAAGAGGAAACAATATGGCTTTTAAAATCCACTATGGTTCTTCTGTTTTGATGTCGGTGAAGCTGACTTACCTGTTAGACTGTTCAGGAATCTCATAGAGCCAAATACTAACAAGTTAATAGTATATGTTTTGGAATTGAAGACATTCTTTATTAGAAAATGTTTCTTTTGTTAGTTAAGACACAAAATGGCCAAGAAGCACTTCAGCAGCTTTGAAGCAGACATTAGAAAACCTGTAACTAGTAAGAAATATCAGAAACACCACATGTGGTATAAAATCTCACTTTTAAGTAAGACTTTAGATAGGCCCAGGTAAGTTAACAAATTTAACTTACTCTGGGATTATCTTGTGCAAATTTTAAGTCAATGAACTTTCTTATTATTGTCTGCCTTAAGATCCAGTTATGCAGTTGTGCTCATTAGACAGACTAAAAATATGCATTTACTTGAATTGTACTGCATTGTTATCAGACAGCTATTGGTCACATTGTATAGACTTTTAACTTACTGCTGAATGTAGTTTTGAGATATAAATGGTAGCTTCTGGAATCCAGACAGCTTTTGCCAGAACACACAGATAAATTTCAGTGATGATTTGTACAAAAAGTAAGAAAGATATGTTGCACTGTAGACATTGTGTACAAATTCCTTGGAAGCAAAGCTGACTGAACCTGTCTAAAGAGAGCAGAGTAGGGCTTTTCCTCTGCTTGAATCCAGCAGTGAACTCAGTTAAGAGAGACCCATTGGGGTCCCTGGCAACAGTACCTCCTCCTTAAGTGAGCCATCTCTAGTGGACTATGGCAGAAATAAATAATGAAACCTAAGCATCTTCCTTTTCCAAAAGGAAAATATCAACAGGGTTGAGGGAGGGAGAAAGGAGAGACAGAGAGAGATATCATGGCAAATACCAGATTGAATTCCCCCTGGCTCTGCTTCTTAATTAGGGGAAGACTAAGTGGAATAAGAACAGATGGGAAATGAACCATTCCTCACTTAGCACAGACAGATCTATGAGCCACAAATCCAGAACAGGGAGGATATCCTTCAGATGGAGACAAAAAAATGCCCAACTCTTACCCTCCAAGAGACACAGTTTGATGCTCTAACAGCCCTTGTACCATCACTTACTGCTACAACACAGCTCTTCCCTACCGTGCCATGAGCCAGCAGAGCATGTCTCTAGCTGTACAACACTGGAGGTATTAGCCCCATTAAGTTAATAAAAATCAGCTGCTTATACAATAGCATTAGTGAGCTCAAAATTCAAAGAAGTAAGGGTCAGACTGTCCTGTCCTCTTCAGATTTTCCCAGCCTTCTCCAACTCTTGCACGGTGTGCCTTGGATCTCTGGCACAATTAAAACATCTGTCAGCTACACATACCCTGTTCCACTTAACAGCTTCACTTAGCAACTCATTGCAAGTCTCCTGCTCTGAGTGTGGTGTTCTGCCAATTCCCCATTCACTTCTCATTTGTGAAGTTTTAATCTTGTGCCTGCTGGTTTTTGGTCTCAAGAGAAAGAAAAGGTTTTGTAGTTTTAAAGTGTGAATACTTTCATGAGGTCACTTAAAGACTACACTAAATTACTTGTGTAATTACTTATACAACTGAAGACACATTTAACATGCCAAGCTCACAGATACATCCACTAGATAAATTTCACCATACCTTCCCCTCTTTCCCAAATAGTTTCCCTCTGACAAGTCACTGGCTAGAAGCTTAAGTACCCTTACATAAATGAATATTAAAAAAAAAAAGAAAGAAAATCACCACATACTGCACTGACAGACAGGCAACTAGAAACACTTATTTGATCTTCAGTATGGAGAAGCTACAAATCACAAATAATTTGTCCAGTACACAGAATTTATTTCTGATAAAATAATAAATGTTAAAAAAAAACAAAACAAAAAATCCTTTTAAATATAAATTACTAAAAGCTACACCATTTACTAGTACTTAACTTCCCAGAGAGTTCTTGAGGAAAAAAAGTTAATCAGCACACCCAAATTACCTGTCACCATTTCACCCAAGAACAGCATACTCTTTAGCAAATTACCTGAAAGGTTCTTTAATTTCTCTATAGACTCTCTCTCTTTCCCTCTTTCTTAAACTATCAGCAATCTGCACGGAGGTTCATTTCCTACAATAAATATGTATCAGGTAAGGAAAAAGGGTTTTTTTCCATGCTTTTAGGATTTGTTATACAATTCTTTGACATTCATGGGAGCTTCTTCTAAAGATTTCAACAAAATTTCATAAACTAGATTCCAACAGAACTGCTTCCCATCAGAAACTATTTTATTTCACCCAGCACTTCCTAAAATGAACTGCAATCTCTACTTTTGGATCAGATAAGTTACAGAAAGGCAGTCATGATTTTTTCTATCTTCAAACGACCAAGATTCACCACTGTAGTTTTTTCTAGTATTTAGCCATTTGTGTTGCTGGAAAGGGAAGTCTAATTTTGAATTTTAATTATTTCTTTCTCTGGTTATTCTTATTCGTTTTATTCCTGAAATACCTAGTATTCTTTTTTGGCAAAGATACTCACATACTACTTACTTCTTAACTCTAATTTTGGCAAGTGCAGCAGGTCAGACTCCCATGCTCAACCAAATGGCATTCTCCATGTCCTTAAATTCCTTTGACGCTTTTCCAGTATTTTTTCTACATCCAAATTTCAAGTTCCTTTTTTAAAGCACTTTTTACTAGCACCAAAACTAAACTATATATATATATAGTATTATCATCAGGTATATAATAAACAGAAGTCAAAAAGAAGTTAGAACGCTTTCTGATCTTATTTTTATGCCTTCTAATTTATCCACCCTAGGGTGCAGTTACTCCTTCTAGTCTGAAGGTCCCCCTAGTGCTAAATTCTTGTCCTCTTTGACCTCTTGTTCCTTCTCAGAGCTACCACCTCCCTGAACACAGCCCTCTGTAGTTCTGCACTTATATTTTAATCATGTAAGTATTAATCTCACTATATTTAAAGTATCTCATTTGAACAGTCTCAGGATTCCAGGTGATCAAAATGGGTTTTTTACAAAATCTTTGACTTTATTCTGCTTCAACATTTGAATGGATCTTGCATCCTCTGCAAGATTTCACTACATGAAATGTCAATTGCTCATTGACAATTAAATTTTGACTGCTGTAATTTAATTATACATTATTTATATAATTCTTGGGTTTATTATAAAGCTCTGCAATAATTAGCATTTTAAAAATCCAAGACATAAAATATCAAGGCAAATACTTTGTAAGAAGCATCCTCAAGAAACCATAGAAGCTAGTTAAAACACTACCTAATGCTTTGTCCTTTGGAAGTCTACTTTTACCTCGCACATTGGTCAACAAAAATAATAACTTACTGTAATTCAATAACAATAATGATATGACTCATAATGTTAGTTATACCAATAACAGATATCAAAACTAAGCTAATTTCCAGAGAGGCTTTGATTATTTCTAGAGTAATAGGTTAAGCTTGTTTAGAGCTATTTTATCTAATTGAAACTATTTTTGTGAAGAAAACACATGGAACAAAGCCACCGAAGTACAGGAAGAACTTGTCCCCCATCTCACACCATAACTGCAAGCTATATTTATTACTGGCAAAGTATTGCCCCCCTCTTCAAAGACAAACTGCTGGTGAGGCTCTTCTTCCTCTGCCCACTTTGCTTAAAATGTTCACAGCATGAATTTTTATCTCCACAGTGGGAGGCCAAGGATTAGCCCCAGTCTCCAAGAGGGTGGAGAGATTTAAAGGTCAATTTAATTAGCTCATTCTAATCTCTCACACGCCTAATGTAAATGTCATTGTTTTCTAACTGCTACTTTAGCAGACAAGATTGTATTTTAGAAACTTTGAACACATGAACTATGTGTTGGTTGTAATACAAATACTATGTGTAACTAATTTAAATAGGGATTCTAATAAAAATTGCCACTGAGTTACAGCTCTTCCTAAGAGAAAAAAGGCAATAGGAAAATTCTGGTGGTAAAGCATAGAGACCTTTAGAAGAACAGTAATCTTTCAAACTGACTGGCTAAACAGCTTCTCATTGATTTAAATCTTCCCCATTTCACAATGTCTGGACAAAGGCAAACAACAGTTTCTGGTGCTGTGATCTCATCCAAAAGCTGTGGAAAACTAAAATGAGCTTCACAAGCTCAATGTACCCTAAAGACAAATCAGATCACATCCCAGACTATTTAAGAGTGCCTCTGGGCAAGCTTTGCATGAACAAATAGGCAAAAACAAGTGCACAGATGATGCTCTGTGATGACTGAAATCATAGGTCAGTGGAAAAGCTCATGGCTGTTGGAGGATGATGCACACACAGTCTGGCTGTTCTTCTGCAGCAGAAGTCACAGTGCTGCTCTCTGGCCCAAGCACAGCTTCCCAATAAGACAAACCCGGAGCTTCCCCCAACCTTTTTCTTTTTTTTTTACAAGACCTCAGGAATCATGGATATTGCAATTAGACCACATTACTGATTAAGGACATCAGATAGACAGTGTCATACAACTGACACAGATGCTCCAAGGTTACTTGCTGTAACTTGAAACAAATAGCCCACTTCTGAGATGGTTTTTCAGGACGGTGTTTTGTCAGTGACTTGTAGAGGGAAGAAAGGCAAAGCACTGATGTTTTTTTAACAACAGAAGCACCAAATCCAGAGATATCTGGACTGTTATACAGGGGCAGGTAGGGACAACTTTTGGGTCTATTTTGTATGGTGACACTGTGCATTCTTGTCATTAAGCAGGTGCTTATCTGGAAACTGTTGTGGAAGCAAGACCAGGCAACACTGAGCTGACACTGGAAGGTGTATAAGGAGTCTGACATGGAGGAAAGCATACTTGACCTACCAGTAACATGTGCTACAAGCACATTCAGGGGTGTAACCTCCCCTGCCTTTGCCAGGTACATGGACAATTTTGCATGATTTCTTTGTCAGCTCAAAAGCATGACTCTCAAAAGGCCTACAGTGGATGTCATGGGACCTCAAAAAGAGGAAAACAAGACACCATTGGCCCTGTGCTGGACCCATCAGAAATATGGAGTGCCTTCTATGACTTTGTAGATGTACACACTCCAAACACTTATGAACATTTATATAAAAAAAATTGTATTCAGGCAGTGATTACTGTGGTGAAAGATGTGAAAAACTTTGACAGAGAAAGGAGAAACACAAACTTTTTCTTTTTTTGTGTTGAGCTATCCTTCCAGGAGAAGGGTTATGGGCTCCTTGACTTCATTGAATAAGAGTTAATGAATAAAACATGAGGGCCTTTCCCAAATCAAGTTATCCTATTGAGACTGTAGATCTAGAGATTTGGAGCTGTCAGCTTAAGACATGCACTTGCTTTGGAAAGACTTAGGGCTCTTGTTCTGGGAGTAACAAGTTTTCCCTTTAGCTCTGCAAAGCTTGGCTTGATGCCTTCCTTTCAACAGCTGTGTCTGTAAGAACTTGGGGAGTACCTATCAGTTTGTTCTTTTGATGTTGCCAGCACATGCTAAATTACTATTTTCCAGTTTGAATGCTTGGTTTTGAATGATACTCAGTTTAGGCAAGGAACAACCAAAAGCAAAGCAAATTAAATGTTTTCTATGGAAAATTGAGAAACCACAAGTTAGGATTTCTTATATTGCCATATGTACTAAGGTTAAGTCCCACCATCACTAAATTATTATTTGGGCTGACACTTAAGGCACTAAATCTTAGAACATTGGATTTAGATTGCAAACTTCATTTTTTATGTGCTGGAAAGACTACAAACAGCACAGTTTTTGTTACTACAGCTGGTTCAACACTTTACTACCACCACTGCCTATACTCATGTCAAACAAGATGTCAGCAGTTCTGAATGTCTTGGTGTCAATATCCATTTGGGATTCATGAACTGAATACTCTGCTTACAGGAATCTCATCTGACAGATGAGCCCAGGAACTTTTCATGCACTGACACACTTAACCATGCTAAAATAAAATGACCAGCACTGGAATTTTCTTTACAAGACAGTTCTTGCTTTGACGACTTTCAAAGCACTTCTTGGAATTAATTGAAAAGATTGTCTTAGGAACAAGCTCCAACTCCTAACATGGTTGCTGCTGACCTTGCTGTCTGTAGTTTGATTCTAGAGGTGGGCTTGTTCATTCCCAAAACAAGGGCCAAGAAACAAAAGCATGAATTTTAGTGCAGATGCACCAGCTGAGAGCTTTGATTAATATTTGTTTGTCTGAACAAACATATTGTGGATTGCAAAGTACTTTTTAAAGTTCTTAAAATGATGTCTTAGGACTGGATAAGTCATGCAAAATGAACAAAAATATTTAGAGATTTATAAGGATTTTGCTGATCTAAAGTTTAGAGACATACTTTAGACACAAAGATTACATAAATCAAAAGAAAATTATATTAAAAGCTGACATCTAAAAAACAAGCCTAGAATTTGCAATGTTTTCCTGAGGTCTTGTTTTGAGTCTAGACTACAACTCCTTCTGCATAGAAACCTCTGGGAGAGACTGAAAAGTCTCCTGAACAGTCTTATCAGAAGTTAAAGATACCGAGTTCATATGGTTTGTTATTAGGGAAATTGCCTTAAAGTAGGAATTCTCATTATTTTAGTTTTCAATCTTTTATACAGAAAAATGTTTAGAGAAATTGCAACCATAGGTTAATTAAAAAGAACTTACAGACCCATCTGCTAAAAGTTCTTTATGAATTATTTGTCCTGTACAGAGAATCTCTACAAACTGCTCCTGCAGACAGGAAAAGTCAGATCTGAGCCTGTCTCCTATTACACCGAGTGCTAAAACTTCAAGGGAAGTCAGTTGTGCTCTCCCTCATCCCCAGTAGAAGGCTCATTAGGTACACTGGGACACTGGTGCCCTCTGGTATGAGCAATTGTACTTTATTGGGTAAGAACCCAGTCTTCCTCTTTCGCCTAGCAGAATCCAGATGTAGGATTCAGCAATAACTTTAAGTAAGAACAGATGTGTTGGAGCATAGTAAAAAAAAGTTTGCCTTCCCAGATCAACAGCAGTAGAAGCATTTGTAACAGCAGTAGATCCTATTTTTCTGCAGATTGTTGGGGGGTGTTAGGTGAGCCTCCCTGTTAATCTCTTATCATTTTGCAGTTTACAGAAACTAATCCTGCAATTCTTCTAACACAACTCTACTCTCATATTTTCTAAGATAACAGAGCATGTCAACTGACTTGAGGAGAAACCCTAAAGAAAAACAGCTATCCCATTAGTTGTATGGGGGGTGGCTAGAGGGGGTAGAAATCTTTCTGTAGAATAACCTTTACAGTGTCTAAAACTGAAGGCGAATGAATAAATTAAAATTAATTTAGTGCTTACTGAGGGACAGTATTACAATATCTGTTTTCTAATCAATTTTTTTCTTTTCTACTAGAAACAGTTAATGCTCTCAAATACTCCTCTGTGAATATGAGAAGGATTCTTTTTCAATTAAACAAGAAAACACTAACAAAAATACATAATTTACCCTATCAAGGCAAAATCTGTCATTACATAATGCTCTAGCTATTGGAATTATTTTGACACTTAAAGTAATCTTCAATCAGAGATCCATATGTACTTTCTTGTAACATCCAACAGTACAAAGTAAAACAATGGTCTCTTTCCCTTTGATAATTTATAGTCTTTATAAGTGGTTAAAATGGTTTTAAAGTTTTTCCATCATTCAAATGCAATTTTGACTCATACTGACTGATCATCACTTGTGCTCCTCCTTTTAAGAAAAAACAGCCAGAACAGTTTTTAATTTAATACAGTAACTGTTCTAGAATTTTTTTAATATAAGAACAAAGTTTCTTAACCCATATTAAAGACTTTATTTATCATAACAAATTTGTATAGGCAATCTTTGAATGAAACTCAAGGTTTCACTGATTTCATACTATATTTTCTATGCTGCTGTCCATTATAAAGCATGAATCACAAAGAAGTCCACACTCAGCATTAGCAACTGCACATGTATCTCCACAAAACTTCAATCCCAGTTCAGTACTAAATGTCTCTTGGAGATGCCCAATTAGCTATGAAATATAGACAGATGCAGGACAGACTACCAAAAACATCTCAAAAAAGGGAGTTGGTTTGTGTCATGTGAAGGAAGGGAATTCATTCCAGGAACTGTAATGGCCATTACTAGAAATGGCTTCCTGTAAGGCATGAACCATATACAATTTAAGGAATTCCTCTGACTCCCAAGTCAAGATTACTTGTAGGAAAAAAACCATGTCCTTGGTGAGATTTAAGTCTATCTTCAGAGACAAAAGGAGATCTCAGTAAGACAAGTTCTATATATTAATTATTCCACATGTGAACTAAGTCTGTGTTAAGCAGTCAACAAAACTACTACAAAAATGAAAAACACAATGTAAAGAATTAAAATTAGTGTAGCTGACTACTTACAGCATACACTACCAATGTTTTTCATGAGGTAGGTTTTGGGTTTTTTTAGTGCGTACTCATAAGGAAAGACTATTTGCCCTCTGGAACAACTCATCAAGGATATCAGCAGAACATTCTGAAAACAAAGGCATTTAAAATGAATGTTCTTTGAGACTGTGACTGATGTGTCTGACTAATGAACAAGGTAATTGGGTTTATTTATCTAAACCAATCCTTTCTGGCTCAATAATGAGAATGACATTGTTCACAGTTGACTAGGACTCCCTTCCTAAAAATCACTATATAAGGAAAACTATCAGAAAAAGTAACTTGATATTTCTTCTATAAGCTTTCCCATACGTCTACACTGCAAATAATTTCTCAATTTCAGGTTTAATTCTGAGTATAAGACAATTTTAACCAATAATAATTGGATAAACTTCCTTGAAGATAAAGGTTATCTGAAAAAAAAATAATGAAACTCCCTTTGTCAGATTCCCTTTTCAAATCACAAACTGTAACATTAAAATGGAAGCAACTTCTACTTTCAATAGGGATAATTCCCATCTTACACATGGGGAGACAAATTTTCTTTATGTTTAGTTCTGTAAGAATAATTTACTTTTGAAAGTGAGTTCAAAATACATTAATACTTTGAGCATTTAATTTCATTGTTTTTTAATCAGATTAGTCCAGTAGAAGAAAAACTCAGAGTGATAAATTGCTGAGGCTGAGGAAAAAAGCAATACTGAAGGCAGACATTGTCTTCCCTTAGGGTTAAAATTAATGTTAACTATCTTCTGTTTTTCACTAAATATGCTTTAAATACTGAAAAAATAAGATTCTTTTTCTAATACATAATTTTGTTGTATCAAAAGCCAGGATGTAGTTACATGTTCTTATTTTTGATTGTTGATTGGCTACATTACCAAAACACATAGATACAAAGAAGTATTTTTGGTTTTAATCTGAAAATACTGACAGTTTATCCAGTGACAGTTCCTTAATGCTGTTTTATCATTGTTATCATTAATAAATCCAAACAGCAGTATAACATAGTTACAAGAGGAATTTCTGCTGCAGAACAACAGTGCAGATGGAAACATTTCACAGTGTTGTGGAATGTAGCATTTTTGATTATGCCAAGTTTGCCAGTTTTAACTCACTATAGCATCTTACATCTTCTAACACTCACTGAACTGTACCTTCCATTGTCCAGTAATGTCCAAAGTCCATGTTCTAAAGATAGCAAGCATGAGTTGACATCACAATTTTAGGAGCAATCACATCTTCCTTCTTTGACACTCAACCTTTTCCTTTGTCAAGAAAAACTAAATTTTCATATAAATGGACCAAGTAACTTCTCAAGGAATAGGAGCCTCCTTGGTCCATTAGCAGAACTGAACCAGGAATGCAATTTTGATATATCTGTTCAAACTGCTGGCCTCAGTCTCGGTGCATTTCCTTTTAAACAGTTCTTCATAAATAGGATAATGAAAAGTCATGGAACACGATCATGACAGCTCTGCCAAAATAAACCAACAATCCTCCACTGACTGGCAAAGTGTCTTAGCACAAGGTCACAGTGGTAGGATATTGGGATTCATAACCTAATCTCCATCTACACTCCTGCATACTTTAACCCACATAGGCATTTCTAACATGTCGTTTGATCCTGAAAAGGGGTAAACTGGTAAAAAGGATTGTTGAAGAACTCAGATATAGATTTTGGCTGCAACATTCAGTTTGCTCTATTGGCAAGAATGGGAGTGTTATTGTACAAATTAATTTTGTACCATTTGTTTAGCTACTTACAACCACTTAAAAATTCTCTTAATGCATTTTAGTGACATTATAAATGTAACTGCAGCTCAAATAAAAATAGTTTAAAAAATCAAAAGAGTATGAGAGGAAGCAGTACTGGGTTACACAGCAAGCATTCTTTAGGACAGAACATCTTGCAGTGTGACTGTAGAAAGAATTATCCCTGTGACTGAAATGCTATGTATTAGAAACTGTCAATAGGCAAGAGAACTGTCAGTGAGAACTGGCAAATCAGGCTGAAGCAGAGTTCAAGGACTTTCTTTTGCAAAGGCAGAAAGAAACTCTGACTGCATGGAACAACCCTGCCAAACCTAGAGCAATTTCTTAGTTTACTGTATCTGCTTTACACAAGCAATTTGTTTCCAGATCCTCTTAACAATAGGAAAATGAGACATAATGAAACAGGATGAAGCTGGCAGGCCACAGGTCACCCTCTTCTAACCAAAAAGATCATTAGGGATAAAAAAATTAAAAAAAAAAAATAAAAAAAAATAGGCTGTGGTCATTTCAGAAACCACATCTCATACAGACAGAACACTGAAGCAACAGTTATCTAAGTGACTCAGCTGAATACAGAATCTCTTGTCAGAAGTGTTCAGGCATTATTTTTCCTTCTTATTGCAAGAGGTATTACCCTGTAGCTTGAATAAATTGTGCCTTATATGGAGGCACTATAATGGGAAACACAGAGGACTAAAGATGGCAGAAGGACAGGAACCAGAAGCCAGCTGGGGCAAGCCAAAAGGTAAAACAGAAATGTGCATTTCACCAGTCCAGGCTTTTTTAAAGTGAACTTACCTGAAAATCTTGATCATCAATTCCAAATCTCTCTCTTAGATTACGGAAAACCATTGGACAATACTCTTTAAATTTGAAATGACTTGGCATATTTTCTCTGAAAGAAGACAAAACCAATTCAGCTTCATTACTGTGAATATATAATAAGTAACTCCAGAGAATTTTGTCTCAAAGCTATTCATAGAAAGCTGAGGGTAACAATCCTCTGACATTCTCTTCCAATGCTTTCTTTTTTTCAGTAAGATTGGGTTATTTAATTTTTCTTCACAATGTTTAATGTTTATTAGCTTGCTATAACATAATCATGTCGTAGCTAAGGAAGTACAATGATGAAATGAACACAAACTGCATTTCAACAATTCTGAAACATGGACTCAAAAGAAGAGAATGTTTTTCCACTGCCCTAAAAGATGAAGCCTTAGATTGGATTATACAAGAATTACTATACCATCTATGACATCAAAAAGTACTAATAGTGCCAAAACTTCAAGAAAATTTTACTCATTCAATAGAGAACTAGTTTTAACATCCTAGTGTTCATTTTAGAGTTATACAAGAGAAAAGCTATTTTGACCTATGTCACAGAAGACCCAAAGTAGCAGAATTTTCATTTTCTACATAGATTTTTGAATAAAATCCAGGTTATAGACAAACCAATATTAATAGTTTTATATATCTGTACATTCTGCTCATGGGGCATTTTATATTTAAGAGACAATAGATAGCGTGTGAAATTGTCATAATACTTTTGAAGCTTCTATATGATGGGTATGATTTTGCATTATGGAAAATAAAAAGCTGAACATTATTCATGTTTGATACAGCATTTAAATTCTCATTCAAACACTACACTTAATAACATGTACACATGAAGTTTTGTTTTTAGAAATACACAAATAAATGCTTATATCAGCCATAAATAATGACACCAAGAAAGGATTGCCTTCAATATCTAAGATCCTCATAAGGCAATAATAAACCATATGGAGGAAAAATTCTACCCAGCAGCCTTTGCTGTTGCTTTTTAGAACAGCACAGATGGTTATGTTTATCTCCGGATTAACTTAATCATCAAAACTTCAGTCCCATGCACTGAAAAATAACAGAGTTCATAGTACTTCATAAAAATATCACTGCCACTATCCACTTCTACACAAAATTGTTACTTGTACTTACTTGTTGAAAAGGTGATTGTCCACCTTTATCTTTGAGTATGCTTTGAAATCATCTGGCATCAACATAACAGGGATTTGAACATGGCTCAGTTCATTGATCTAGAGAAAACAGAATACATTTAGTTGCTGCTGTCTTTGCAGAGATGTTACATATATATCTTAATTCTGAAGATCTACTATTTCCTGTGTATATATCCCAGGAGTGAATGCAGGTAACAGAAGAATGTAAAAGCAGTGCTATTCTTTCCAGATCAAATGCAACCTCAAGAGCGACACTTTGGAAAAGAAGAAACAGCATTCCACATTTAGACTTGTTTCAGAAATAAAAAAAGTGCTTTAAAGGACACCTGGAGTGTACTTTTATGGAAGGTCAATGACAGTGCCAGCAAAATGGTCTCCTATACCAACACATTGTTCTTGTTTTGTCAGTCAAGCTATGTTTTCCAAAGATAATTTGACGTCTTTATTTCCAATGACTATTTACCCCCATAGCTTATGAAGCAATCTTACCTGTGTCTTGAACCATTTATAGAAAACAAAGTGAAATTTTGCACCCAAGTGAATGTAGATACTTTCAGTTCAATATGCAGAAGTTTGTTTCTTACACTAGTGCAAAATCCAGATGGGTTTTCGTAAGTCACAGTACTCAGGCATTTCTTTGTTTGTTCACATTGGACAAACAATTTAAATAAATGTTGCTTAGAAATGAAATTAAATAGATGAATTTGCTTAGAGGTGCATGTAGGTCCTAAGGTTTTCCTTGTTTTCTTACATTTATGTGGACCACCTACTCTTTCTAGCTTTGAAATGAACACAGTCAGTATTCTCCAGATTAGGATTTTTCCAGTTATATTTGCAATTTACTTCTGACCACATCTCTACCATAAAATGTAGAGAACTTTACCATGACCTAGTTTGTAGGCATGTTTTTAGTATTGCATATATTAATCTGCCCTTACTTTACTCAAGTTTAACTAAAACATGATGAATACAAGACAGAATTGTTAAGCTTGTAATGGTCCTTCCAAACCAGGAATGAAATATCCATTACAACAACAGTCACCAAATACCCATGACATATGTTTTATCCATGTTTTTACGGCACTCTACACCCTGGTCACGCATCTCAATTTACCCAGTCAAATCTTTTTGCTCATACAGAGCATTTTTTCTCAGCAGTTTTCTACAGGGTTTAGGGGGAACCCCTACTCTCTAAGAATGGAAATGAACACTAGGGCTAGATGCAGCAACACAGGTGTGCTCCTCTGCTCCCCAGCATTGCTTATCCACCAGTGTTTTCCAACTAGGAAGATATTAATTGCCTGTAAATGCTACCCCTGCTTAAGAGAGACTTCTGGAGAAACCTTTACTGAAGCAGCTATCAGTTAAAAATACTGGGGGGAAAAAAATATGCACTCCCTGCAAGTGTGATCTTAAGAAGTGAAGTTAAACAAAAGAGGTAAAGAGTGAAGAGCTTTCTAGCTTTTAAGCAGAAGAAAGAAACCAACATGGACAGGCAGGTCAGGCAGTCTCTCCTTACCTTTCAATACTTTAAAGCCCCAGTAATGTTCCCTGCTATGTCTCCTTTTTATCATTCAGATCCTTACAGTCAACATGCAAACTGCTAAGATCTGTTGGATTTTACAGAATGCTTCTTTGGAAAGACCTGAAAAGTTCTACCTAGAAGCATGGCAGCTATAAGCAGAGCAGAGAAAGGAAAGAGAAAGATGTCTGGGATGAGCTCAAAGTGCTCCACTCCTTGGAGTTGTAGAGAGAACACTCTTTCCCCACTCCAAAGGGAGAGAAAGAAGAAACTCCAATAAATTTTTGAAAACACAGCTGTACAAGCCTAATAAATCATGATGACACCTCATTAAATACAACATAAAATAAGAAAACGCTGATTGAAAAATCACTACATCCAACATACATGCTCTTCGCTGAAGTTGATACCACTGTACATCAATCTCACCCTGAAGCCACGAGGCAGTTCATGAGTCTGCAGAACCATCTAGCTGCTGTACAAATAAAACCAGGGACATTTAGATATATTACACAGAGATAAGAATTCTGAATTTGTTTTACCATCTCTTGCAGATTGCCAGATTACACAAATTTCACACTTGAACAAAGAGTAGCAGAAACATACGTGCATGTATATATATTCCAGACAAAAATGATCCAAATATTCTGCTGAATAGCTGTCAGAAATGCTGAAT
Source organism: Parus major (assembly GCF_001522545.3). Lineage (NCBI taxonomy): Eukaryota > Metazoa > Chordata > Aves > Passeriformes > Paridae > Parus > Parus major. The sequence goes on along the minus strand of NC_031769.1, from coordinate 17,676,318 downwards.
TCTAACATCTTCAGCTATCTACAACAACCGTGTGCTTGAAAATTTGCATTTTAGATTATCAAAACCGCATTGATCAATTTTTTATGTGTACTTGCTTTCTTAATTTGCTGATAGAAAGTTTATCTGCATACATCTATCGATACGCTTTCATGCTGTGGATATTTAAATTTGTGCTAAGTAATGGCACAGTTTTACTTGCACCTGTAAACCTTACAAACGTCACCTACACAGTGGAATGAAAAAGCCTTTGTATGTGCATACTTTGGGGGTTCTTTGATTTTAAGAAAAAAATTCCAAAATACTTCTCTTAAGAAGTTCCCTACAAGATATGAATGTACACTCTTCCCATTCCCCAGTCGAGCCGAAAAATACCCACTAACAAAGGGTATGATGGTTTTGTTTTTTTCAGGAGGGATGACTTTTTTAGGGTGCACCCATTTATTTTTTTGTGTGTTTTTGGTTGCTTGCTTTGCTATTTTGGTTGGGTTTTTTGGGTATTTGTTGGTTTTGTTTTTTTGGGTTTTTTTTAAGATTCATCCAAATTTGAGATAAGTAAAAGTAATGTCTCTAATATTTTTGGGAATTCCTCTCTAGCAGAATAGGAAAATAAAAAAGCAGGTGATGAACACAGTAGAAGTGACCTTTGGTATAGCACACCAGCTGAGTAATGGCATATCCCAGCAGCACAGACCATTAATTAATTTAAACCTTTCAAGTATAACGTCTGGTTCTTTGTGCAATAGTACATTTTTGGATAGATTTGATGAAGCCAGACTGGAAAATGCACACAAGACAGAATGGAATACCCGTGTCATTAGATCTTGGTGGAAACTGGAACCACATTGTGGGGGGGAGGGAGAAGAAACAATATCCAAAACACCCCCCTCAACCAGCTCTTGAAAAGCTAAAAGAAAAGGGAAAGGTCAGAAGGATCAATTCTCTACTTCGCCATCACTGTGTGAAGAAACAGTCACATCTGAAAAACACTAAAAATTAAATGCAAAGAAAATATTTTGAGTCTTCCAATTTATCTCAAATGAATATTTTGCTTCTTCTTCTGTGTTTGAAAGTTAAGCACAACATAAAATATGTTAAGATGCATACGATACTTTGACAAGTAAAATGTCTATCTCTTCATGTTACCCATAAAATACAGTTAGCTCCCTTAGCAATAGCAAATGAGGTGTGTGTGAGGATGAAAGTTTAGTATTCCAAATTACAACAGAAATTTTGCTACAATAGCTGTAATAATTACATAAGAAATACCCATTTTCCTCTAAGGAGTGCTTTTGAATGTAATAAAATAATAAACAATAAACAATTTCCCACAAGAGATAATTGCAAAGCATAAATGAAGCAAAAAGAGCTCACTGGACAGAGGACTGAGGGCCCAGGATCAAACATTCATTTAACTGCAATTACTTCTGAGAATCCACATGCACAGCATCTCTATAATAAATGCATGTGCATCATATTGAAAAGGAAAATTCTTTTAGTCTTGAACCTACATCCTTTAATTACCTTGCATTATTGCTGCCAATGCAAAATTTTGCTGCCATTTGTCTTTTGAAATGGACAGATGCTTGCTGTATCTTTGAGGAATTCAAATCCCATAAAATAGCCTTAGAGAAAGTATTGTTTTAACTATGAATTACTAAAATTTTAGTTGCACAGTAACCATGCATATTATGTATAAATACCTCATGTGTATTAATAACATTTGTAAACTCATGCACACACAATATTAACGAGTGACCCAGAAACCTCCCTTTAAGTAATTAATTCAGTATCTTCTGTGATATTACTATAAACACAAGCGGTTATGCGACTTGAAAACATCTCACAACAATTTACAAGCTTGAAGACATTTAAGAATGTTAAAAGCCTAAGACTGGCATTGCCCCTTTAAACACATACAAAAAACTGTGGCTCAGGGTGATGGCTTGGCCATGGGAGGTAGGAGAGGGCCAAAGCAAAAAGAAGCTTTCAGGCAAAAAACCGACTGATTGCAACTCATTTTGCTCCTGCAGGTTTAGGATTGAATTCAAACTGTCAGGAAAACAGAGGTTGTAATTAAACTGCAAATAAGGGAATAATAAAAGCCTACTGGACATTGAATAAATAGTAAGACTCAGCTGGTAATGATTTTGAAATTAGCACACAGAGAGGTGTTCCCACAAAGCCATCTTATATTGGTGACATTTCAAATAAGCTCCTCTAATTTATATGATTTGAAATCAAGCAATGAATATATCATAAATTGTTAGGCATTATTAATGGCCCTTATTTAATTCAGATACATTCACCCTAAACACCACATTACTAGGGCAATGCATAATTAAGCATTAGTTTTCATTCTATCAGAACATAACATTGCTTGTATGCAAAGCAGACAATGAGATATTTAAACAGCATATAATAAAGGCAATTTGCAGCATACATTGCATGTTTAGCTACAAGAGTCAGAACAGTAACAATAATCCAACAGATACAAGGTGATGCCTATTGCTACAATTCTACAGCAAGAAAGCTGCCTAACACATGACAGCTGGTATTACTCATTTAAAAACCCAAATCAAGCAACCAACCAATCAGCCTTAAAAAACCCAAAGAACCAATGCACAGTGCCCAAAATTTAATCCCAAGCAGATCAGTAATTGCACCCAGACTATTTAGCAATGTTTAGTTTCTTTTGAAACTCTCTTCCTATTTAAAGCTTTCACACTCTATGGGGTTTTTTGTATTTAATGTTGCAGCTTTAGTATACAGCATAGATACTGTTTCCTTTTAATTTAACGTATCAGCCTGCCAGACTCACTGAAACTACGGAGGGATGAGGTGTTTTCACACCGAACAGCCTGATAAAACATCACAATCGCAGTTACAGCTCTTGGCAGTTTCACACACAGGAAAATCCCTGCTGTTCCTGATGCTGGATGTGGCAGAAGTTGTGGAAGTGCTACTTTCTTTTCAGCTGTTTATCTCCCAGCTTTCTTTGTGTACTGAAAGCTAATTCACGGCAGTCTGATCTGCTGAGACAAGCTACAACTGGTTTGTTACTCTAAAAGAAAGTCTAGTGCATTTTTCACAAATCTGTGTATTTTTAAACACTGATTTGGGAAGAAGTGGGAGAGGTAGAGACTGAAGAAAGAAATTATTTGCGTCTAAAAATAGAACTGAACTTTTAACACCACCAGCAGTTCTGAGATTTTTATGTTCATGGTCTTACTTTCTGCATCACAGCTTCTCCTTTGGCAAAGAAACTTGTACAGAAATCTGAAGAGAAAAAATATCAAACCATATTTTTGGTTCAGACACGAAGTCACTATTTTCAACAGGCCACAGTGGCGCAGTTAATTCATTTACTGGTAGGTTAATGCTTATGAAAGGAAGCCTATGGGCTTCTAATGGATTGGTCTTTGAAAAAAAGGTTGCAGAACAAGAACACAACAGAGGAAAACTCTTTGGGGGATAAAATTTGTCATTTAGGAGACTTATTTCTCATTCTTCTGGCACCTTCTTGATACTGAACACCCTGAAGGTCTTACCAAACAGAGCATTTTCCTGATCACTAGAGCACAATCACCTAAAAGATAAAGTTTCTTAATCTTATTAATTCTATTGTCCTGTAAAAAGCCATTTCCAAAGCTGTTCCTATTCTGTAAGGAGCAGAGGTTTAGGTTAAAGCACAACAGGCCGAGTGGTGACAGGCAGAGCTACAGGCAAGCATTTACATCCTCTCATTCCCAGATGTGGAACACACTGTGGTATTGCTACCAGGACAGTAAACGCCTTGTGCTTAAGTATAAACTGAAAGTGAAGTGATTATTTTACAACTCTTTGAAATCTACCTTGAAGGGTCTGAAAAGGGTGGATGAGGTCAGCAGCTAATCAATTTTGTGGAAGACATTTGCCTGTTACAGGGCAAAACCATCATTTGATAAATGTCATTTGACAGTTTAAATTACACTCAAACCCATTCTTGCAAGAGAAATAAAAGGTTAAGCTAAGTTCTGCTGTAGAGAAATAAATCAGTTGAGCAAAATACTCCTTAATTTGTTTTAAATGAGGTTTTCATCATTTCAATCACTCAAAAAATTAATCTCTTTCCCCTACCTTCCCTCCCCCCGCCAAGGTAAAAACTATCTAGGCTTTTTTTAAAATTTTGCAATGTGTTAGATTTAGGCATAAAAGACTTCTATATAAGAAATTTCCAGTTACCTATTCAGAATCAAGGCCTGAAATTCATGCAATTATATGACTAAGAAAAACAGATGGTAAAGCATTTAACTTTCTCTGCGTGTTTAAAATCATTGAAATTTAAGGTGTATTAAAAGAAAAAGTTTGAATTAGCAAGTTAAACCACCTTGCCAGGTAAAAGAATCAAAGTTTTACATGTCTCAAAACATCTACCAGTAATTACCAGAGCAGCTTCGTGTTTTTACAATTCAGGTGATGCTTGTCATTAGATCTGTCTTTCAATTAAAATTCAATAATTTAATATTAGAAAAGTAGGCCAAACTGAACCAAAAGTATTCCAAACTGCCTTAATGTATATTTTTCCTAAAGTACTAACCACAGATGTCTGAAATACTCTGCAAAAGTATTAAATATACATCGTATTTAGCAATACTGAGAAACTAACACCTCAATTACAGTTTTTACATTTTATCTAAAGGAGTAGCAAGACATTTCTGAAGTCTTATGGTCTGACTTTGAATTAAAACAAAACAAAATTAAAAAAAAAAAACCCCAAGATATTTTCATGAGACTTCTTAGCTGCTGTTTTCCACAGAAAAAGGATCTGTTTGGGCAGGGAAGGTCTGTAGTACATGCATCCATGTGGAAAACAGGATATTGTGACATACTCGAGAAAGCTCTGGACAGGATATTGTGACATACCAAACACAGTCTTAAGACACAGCAAAGAGAAGGTTTTCAAAGAGCATTCATGTTTGTTTTTAAATTTGAGTATCAGGGTCCAAGAATCTAGACAAAGGGTTTTATAGCTTGGTTATCACTCCTGTTCAGAGTGTTTGGAGTGACAGGGTTTAAAGAACCTATAACAAAAGCACTTAAATTGCATTTCCTTCCCAACTATTTTGATGCAAGCTTTTTAGTCTTTCAAGTCTCTTGGACATTTGCGCAGTCTAGAATATCCAGAACAGCTGCTGTATATTGTCAGACAAGCATTAAGTCACATTTCTACAGATTTGGTTAAAAGTTCCCATGAATCTCCTTACACATTTCAACGAGTGCAAAAATTAACACTTCATAATGTGCCAAAGAATCAAAGGCCACAAAGAAATTAAGCAGCTCAGATATAATGTCTGCCATGATAATCCCTCATTCTCCTAAAAGCTAGGTCAAATGCCAAAATATGTAGAAATACATTAATGCCCATTAATGAAATGGGAAATAGAAAAATAGAAATATGACTTATTTGTAGTGGAGATTTTTGACAAGCAAAACACTTCCAGTACCAAATGGCACACAAAAATAAAGTCCTGTATCTCAGTCCAAAAGAAAACTGTAAAGGACTGAAAGCTCTTCGTATTTGGATACGTTGTGAGGCACATTTTACACATGAGCTCATCCTTGTTTGTAAATGCAATTGTTAAGAAGACAACAAGAAAGGGGCCCCAGCTCAGACAACAATTTGCAAGCAACTAGCTTGCCACACATCTTAAAACATAAAAAATAAAATTTTATTTTTTGAGCAAAAAATAGCAAGCTGTCCCTTGAAACTTAGATTTGTGCTGGGAGGTTGATGCGCTTTGACCATCTTTCATATCAATGGGCATCCTCAATTATTGTTTGGAATACTGATTTTACAATAAACACACTTGTCACAAGGTCTGATAGCCATCTGGTTTGTATTTTTCTAATTAAAAACAAAATGCTTATCTGGCAACAGATAAACTTCTAGCTCACTTGGCTTTGTCCTAAAAGCTTCACAAAAGAATGACTAAAAAGAGGAAGATGGTAAGAGGCACCAGGTACTTATCATAACAGAGGGAAAGGTTTAAAGAAGGTAGGTTCAATTCTATACACAAAGTAAAATATACAACTCACAGACAGATGTTCTGCTAAGTTTCTAAATTATTTATTTATTGTGGATTTTAGAAGAATTCAACAAGGAAGAACAAAATGAAATAAATTACACTTATATTCCATGAATTGTGTTACTCAGATTTGGAGAAAAACCAAATGTGACAACCAGTCAGAAAACAAACCTAAAGGAGTATATTAAATAATGCTCATCACATAACAGCTTTTCAGATCATATTTTTCAAGTATAATATTTTTGCATAGGAAAAATTAGTTCATGAAATTAAACATAAAATTCCAGTAATCAGTTGAACAAAGAAAGAAGATGTTGTAGCCTTACCTGAATGCTATAATTGAAAAATAAAAATCAATAGGAAAAAAGTTATCTTTAACACAGAAAGGCAAAGTATAATGGGAAAAGAAACCTAAGGAACCATTTCACCTATAACACTCAGCTGCTTAATGAAGAAAAAGGCTTTAAGAGCATCCTGCCTAAAAAAACAGCCTGGGCAGTATGCAGAACAAATGCCATAATGCAACAATTTAAGGCATCAGATGGGCCTCATTGTTTTTCACAAGTTGTAACAAATGTAGAAAACCCAATTTTTGGCCTATTTTTGCACTGGTATAATGAAGGTAATGCATTTCACATCAGTAGTAGTAGCAACAGTATTAAAGAAGACCAGTTGAGAAGGGGGTTTAATGTGCTGTCAAGTATTCCAACCTCACAAATATGTTACCATTTAGAAAACCACTGAATTGTGAAAAGATGACATTAAGGCATGATTTCTTCTGGCCATTTCTGACTATGCATTAGGTGAAGGCTGGAGCTGTGAGGCAAATTTTCTTCAAACAGCAGCAATACTATTTGCATTACATAAATCTAATTTAAAAAGTTAATTAAGTGACCAAGAGTGACACTGGAAGTACACGAAGGTCACAGCACCCGTATTTCCATGCTCTGTAATGTGGTGCAGCAGTTGCTCTCAGTAACATGGACCAACAGAGTAATTGGAGAGCATAAGGGACAACTTGCTCTGCCAGCACGTCTTAGCCTGCAGCTAAATGAGCCTTTTTTAGCCTCAACCTAAATCTCCTATCCTTCAGGAGAAGGAATAACTTTACATGTAAGCACCATGTAAACTATTGTCCTAGAGATCCAAATGGGTAAGAACTGCATTCCCTTGGTTTAGACAAATTCCTCCATTCACTTCTCTAATGCATCTTGGTTGTTGCATTGTAGTCTTGCATTTATAATCTTCTACTTCAAAGTAGTACAATGCCTGAGGTTGGGCTAACAGGACTGTAGTCAGTCACCTGTGAGGGTTATCAGCTCTCCAGGTTTTATCAGGCTTTGTCGTGGAGCATTGCCCTCCATCCCCCTTTCCAGGCCGCGCTGAGATGTGAGAAATGCTTGTTAGGCCTCAGCCTTGAAAACAGCACCAGAGCTCAGCTCCTCTCGAGCTTAACCAGAAACACTGTCTGCTCCCAGGAATGGCTAACCAGCTCCTGTTTTCCTTATGACCAGCCTTGGAAAACTTTTCTTGTCTGAATGGCATAATGCTGCTGTTCTTACATTTTCAGAGAAAGTGCTGACCCAAACTGAGGGCAGGTTGAAACACGGTTACAACTAAAGCCCACTCTCTTGTGACCCTCTAAACAGTCACCCAAAATGAGTCCTTTGAGCTCCTCTGGGCTGCAGTGGGCTGTGACCAGTGACCTCCATCAGACTGAGGCCTCTCAGAGCCAGCGAGCCCTCATGGTTGCCAAACCTGGAGGATCGCCAAACAACGAATCCGGGACTTACACCTCCACTCCTCGAGGCTCAACCCTTCACTCCTCAGGAGACCCAGGGCATTCAAAGCAAGTATTTCACTGACCTCTGAGGGGAATTTTTCACAGCTGCCTTGCCTGCACTGACTCTTTATGCCTGTGTGCATACATATGGTACACTAAATCTGAGAGGAATGCTGCTTTCTTAGATGTTTAAGTACCTTGGATATTGAAGCAAGATAGGCCTGTAAGTAAGCTTGTGACATACTACTTAACCTTACTTAAATACTGCTAAGTGTTGGTCTTTTGCTGAGTTGCTAAGTATAACTTCAAAGTTGTAAGTAAGGTTAAATACTATTAAGTGTTATTCCTCTGTTAAATTGCCATGGTTAAGTCATAAATTAAGTTTCAAGTGTAAATTAAGTTAGATATAAATTAAGTGTTGTTCATTTGTTAAATTATTTGGTTTAAGGTAAAGGTGTAAGTTAAAGTACTGCTGAGTGCTGTTAAATGATGTTTTAGGCCATTGTTCCCTTTTATCCTCACTCTCACCACCCTTTTATCACATGAACATGAACACACTCATCCCTAGATGTTCATTTCTCAGTTAATTTCTGTTTTGATCGCCTGGATTTCATTTGGTTTTGTTGTTGCTTGTTTCTCTTTGCTGTGCCTTAACTGCCCTGTAAGTAGTAGAATGAATCTTGCCAATGAACTTTGTCATGCTGTCGCTTAATATTAAACCTGTCTTTTACTGATACCCTTGCCAATGATTTTTTAAGCAGTCTCAAACACTCCTTCATAACAGGATGCCATCCAGTCAGTCTTTGCTGCATGAAGCCACTGTATGGGCTTCATTTATGAAAATGTTCTCGGAGCCAAAGCAGAAGCTCTTGCTGGTCAAGACACCACAACATCTGGAAGAAGACATGAAAGGCCTTAAGTCCCAAGGAAACCAAAGAGATCCTAAGCTGAGTAGCAAGCTCAGAACAGACATCTGGGATTGTTTAAAGGTTGTTTTAGCACTTTCCTGTCCACCTTGTGGTCACTGACTTCTCTTATGTATAGTTTCTAAATATGCATTAACCTCTGCTTCTCAGACATTAAAATACACATTTGTTTGCATGTATACTCTGCAGCTTCTGGCTACTGAAGCAATGAGTTTACATGTCACTCTTTCAGTGCTTGGGAAAGACCAGTATCCAGGTACTGTTATAATGAGCTATGTTTTGCTACTGCTCTGGATATCCTTTTTCCTCACAGAATCTCGATTTATTTTGGTAGTAACACTACACACAAATTTTCATTGATTTGTTATCATTATGAGATATTGAATGCCCAAATAAAACAACTGCAATGTTCATCTTGCTGAGGGCCAAGTATTTAAATTACTGAATATTATTTCAAAACTCCAGAAAGCCTTCCCAGCCCTGCAGAAGAAGAGGAGAGAAGGAGCCTCACCAGGGGCTCATTATCTCCCAAGTCCTGTTACCCTCCTAGTCCAACTAAACTGGGAGTTGAGATACTTATACAACTCAAGGTAAACATCTTCTTTATACCTTGATATGAAATAAAATATAATTTGTTAAAAGCAACATAATGTAATTGTGCAACCTTTTCCCCTCTGTTTACAGGTCAGAATTTTGCTATCAGAGGATTTCATAAGCTTAGGGGGACAATAGGACACGTTCAATAGGCAAGATGACATAAATCCGCTTTCTATTTATACTTTTTATAGCCCATAAATAAAAAGCACCCCCAGTGGTTATAGTGCTGTTAATCTGAAGATACGCCAGTGCTACGCTGCCTCTGAAAGGAGATCAAACAGAAATTGCCAAACTTTGTCATTCAGTAAGCAGGGCAACAACAAAACATTGCCTCAACTGTAAAGACAAAACCAAACTGTAATGACACAAAGTTTTCTGCAGCAGTTTCTATTATGCTAGCCATGGTAACACTGCTCCAAATCCAGTCAAAAAGCATATCCCATGATGAGGTGGTTGGTGACAGTATTTGATCAGCTGCCACTCATTTCCTCTCCTGAGCCCAGGAATCACATTTCCAGGACTCAGAGAGCAGAATTATCCCACAGAAACTCTCATCACTGACATTTGACTCAGGTAACGTATTGCTAATGAACAGTATGAGAAAGAAAATCTAGCTTTTTGATTATTTCCATATGTGAAAATCCAAATTAAAAACATTTAATGATTTAATTTATCCCTTAAGCAAGAATATCATAAACGTATGTACGTATTTTACATATTCACATAAATAATTTAATAAAAAAAGCCCTGAGCTACCAACACACATTTTCAACCATGAATGCTAATCTGAACACAGCAAATTCTCCAATCCAAATAATAAAAAAAAATTTACAAAATTAAAAAGAGTTCTGTATAATGCACCCACAGTGAGCACAACACTTCATTTTTGAAGAGCTGAAGCCATGTGGTATCAAACCAAGCAATATTTTTGGGACCAGAGGCAGGAGCAGGCTGCCTGCACAGCACAAGGGCCAGTTAACTCAACTCACAGCTGCTTTGCATCACCGCACCAGCACAGGCGGTCTGGAATGTGCACCCTCATGCCCTCCACGTTCCTCTGTGCATACATACTCATTTTCTCATTTTCAGCCTAAGAAATATTTTCTGAAAAACAGTGTTAAAAAGGAAATACACTGCCCTTAGTTTTCATTCAAAGATCTGAAAAACATATTTTTAATTTTTTTTAAACAAACTCACAGTAAAAGCCACTGCCATTCTTCTCAAGAAGACTGAGACCACAAGCTGCCATATTTTGTAAAATACACTGTAAAACGAGAAGTAACAGTAACTAATGATATATACATAATGCACATGACTATGATAATGCACTAATGATAACACGACCACTGATTCTACTGTTCTACTATTAATTTCTACAGCAGCAGAAAAGTGAAGGGGCTGCAGGGTCAGGTGTGATGTGTTGGCCCTTCAAGCCATAAGGAGTCAGAGGGAAATTTACATGCAGCAAGTTACTGATCGTGCTTGTTGTTTTTAATCCCTCAGGTAACATACAAAACCCAAGATGGATTAAAAGTATTACTTCAAGCTTGTAAGCTCAGACTTTTATTCCTGGTATTTATTTCTGGTATTTGATGACCCACATATTATTCATATTATTTATGAAAGCATTTATGATTTTGTACAAATTTGAATGAAAATGTGCAGTTAATACTGGGGTATTGCAGGAAATCTAGAACAATTCTGTCTAGTAATAAGGAAGCTTCTGAGAAGAAAACAGGCTCAGTGAGCCACAGGTGTTCTCAGAAAAACATAAAAAGCCCTATGCTTCAAACAAGTCACTGTTGCTACCATCACCGCAAAAGTAGCACTTCAGATCTGCCCCATTTTTTTCTGCTTTTGCACCAAAATTTTTCCCCTTCTGAGATACCATGGGGGTGTGGTCAGTTGTATGACAAACCAGAGCTAGAACCCAAACTAAACCTGCCAAAAAGGGATTTTTGTTCATTTGGATGACTTGTCAAACCTGCTCACTGCAAGGCTCCAGGGAAGTGGAGGCAGCAGAGAAATTTCCTTCTACAATTCCTTAGTTTAAAGTGTTTTGACTAAGAACTAAAGCCCCTCAACTGGCAATGCTACTTGCAGTCTGAGAGGTGATTATTACAAAGTGAAGAAAAATTCATCCAAAAAAGGTACTTTAAAACTTAAATGAAATTTTAACTTCAATACCTTGTAAAACATATCACAAAATGAAAAATAACAGCAACCAGAACTAATGACTGAACCTCCTGCACATAAACCTATTTTGATATTTGATTTTGCTGCCAACATTTAAGTACTTAAACTCGAGTTTGCTGAACTGCAAAACTAGATTTGGGTAACTAACTTGTCTTTAAGGTGCAGACAGAATATTTTCTTCATTTCTGCTAACAAAGTTGAACACATAGGTCATTCATAGTTGAGAAACCAATTGTCACTCAAAAAAAGCAAAAATATACTTGTTTTCCTTTTCTGGTCCCCTAATTTAAAAATGTTATGGAAGATGAGATCTAGTTTTGAAATCTTAAAGCATGTTTGTAAGTTGAAGTGATAAAGTCTTCAGATAATACTTCCTTTGTTTAAAAAAAATATTATGATGTCAAGTATAAAACTTGGTTTGATTAACTTATTTTCCAGTCTGTGTATTGTATCCAGGATATTTAAGGCTGCTTTATTTAACTTAGGAACAAGAATGCTGGTTTAGTGCATGGCTTTGCAATTTATCAGATGTAGCTTGACAAAGGGGATTTTAAAAAGTATCTCTCTTAAAAAATAAACTCTTGTCTGCCAGCCCACTGTCAAGAATCTTCAGAGGAGACCGGCATGCAGTAGACCCTCCTACTTAGATAGTACTGATTTCATTAAATACAAACACAAAACAGAATTAAAATCAGTTACACATCAATACCAGTCAGTTGCTTATCAATTTAAGCTTCATTTAAACTTCTGCTTTAGAATTGACTACAGTCTGCTGCCTCAGAGTCACTTCAGCAGAGTCTTGTTTGACATGGTTTTAGTCTCATGCTACCTTTTAGAACTTGAATGGATTTCTCTAATGCTCAAGAAAACAATCTCACCTACTCACAGCAAGAAAATATACATTTGCTAAGCAGTCATCAAGAAAATAGAATAATCCTCAATTCTTGGCTAAGAACTGCCATGCCTAAGCATCAACAAGACTGAAAAAGTATACATCATTTAGAAGAAAAACATTAGGGTATTTTTGTCTTAAAATATTGTCCTTTAATTCAAGTCTGTATGACAAGTCTTTCATATTTATACATCTTTCCCAGGTAAATTTACTGTCTCAATATAAAAGAAGGTTTGTAAAAACTTTCCATCTTTGTCAAATGCAAGACAAACATATCCTTTTTTGGACATCCAGCTATTAGGAAAAAACCCATTTACTCCAATGGTTCTGAAGTTCTACAAGCCTAGTGTTAAATTTTTCTTTTTAAAGTTAGAAGCAACAAATAGTGACACACTATCTCTGCCTAGGCTTACAGAAGCAGTTATGTCAATAAACTCTTTATCAGCCAACAAACTTCGTATCACAAACTCTAAAACTTGAATTCAAACAGCAGCAAAACCAAAAGCTCTGCTGAACTTCTGGTTAGGAAGATTATCTTAGCAATTCTCATCTCTGTTTCCCTTAGACTGAAGACATCTTTGCAGGCTTCAAACACAGAAAATCTGCCAGCACTGTAAGGACAACATCCTGTCTTCAGGATCCCTGTACTGTCTCCCTCCCACCTCTACTGTCTAGTAGTAGATAAGCCCAAAAGGCAAGACAGATCAAGTAAAGCCAATTTTCAGAGCTGCATTTGACACAACATGAGGACTATGTTGTTTTTATAGGGTCATAAATCCAGCGGGGGAAGGAAAAAAAAACACCAGGGAAAAATAAATTTAAAAAAGAAGAGGTAAAAAAAAATTTGTTTCGGACCACAACGTGTAAATTCAATGGGATAAAAATGACTCATACAGCCCTGGCTAGTTCAAGTGACCTCAAATACTAACACAGATACCATTAAAGAAAACACTAAATAAATACACATTCTAAAATAACATACCATCTATCTGCCAGTGCTAAGAATAGCCTTGTACTAATCTCCTAAAGTACTGAATGATGGATAAACAGATGCTGTCATACTGTGATCTCTCTAACCACAGCAGTAGTTGTGCTTACCAGACCCAGGACTGAAATATCTAAAAGCAAGCACAAGTATTTTGTGCATGTCTGCCCACTGCCTAAGAGGAAAGGTTCTCCATTTCCTCCACCACAAGGGCTCCTGGGTATCACCTGCAGTGCAAATGGGCTCTAGAGGAACCAATGCATAGGTATTCACAAACAATCAAGGTAATTTATCTTTCTGAAGAAGCAGAGATTTTGTTTCTCAGTGTCTCCTTAATGAAATAAAACACGTCAAAGAATACAACTAGCTCAGATGAATCCCACAAGGAAAGCAGCCCAATTTCCTCAACAGTAAGGTGGAACTACCAGGAAAGCATTTGAGTTACTTCTTTGAAGTGTTAGTACACATGCAACTTATATACAGAACACTGTATTCTCATATTTAAATTTGGTTTACGATCTGGAAATTAGTTTCATTCAGGTTGTAATGCAGCTACAGCTAGCTCTACACTTGACAATGTCACTGGTAAACCACAAACTAGGCCTAATTTATGCCAGCAAAAAATTGCACCTCTGCCAGCACAGCTTACTTCATATCATGTGAGCTGGAAACATTGGTACAAGCTGTTTCAGAAAGAGTGCAGTTTCACAAGCAAACTGAAACCACAAAATAGCTCCTGTCCATCAACTATGCTTGACAGAAACCAATTCCCTTTGAAAGGATGGCTGGTGCACCTGGGTCTCTTGCACCCAACCTTGCCCAGATTTTTGGGTGCCCACATTAGAGTACTTCTCTCCTGGTTTTCAGAAGAGTGCAACAAAAAAAGCTCCCACTGACTCATGTTCCATTTTGGAAAGTCTGTGCTTCCAAGAGCTAGCTAGACAACATTTCTAACTGGAGTTTGAACATGAAAAATGAATTTCAGCAGATAAGGTTTAAAGTCAGAGCTTTCAAATGGAGATAGCATTAATTGTTGTTGAGATGTCTCTAAATTATAGTCAAAAAAAAATCCATTATGGACATAAGTTAGCACTAAATTATGAGTTTACTACTGCCTATGGGTACCATACAAGCCATGTTTTTTCTGTAAAATATACAGCTCTTACAGCCTAAAATTAATAAAAGGCCAGTGACATAAAACAGGAACAACTTTAACTTTAGAAAGTACGAATTGTGCAATTTAAAGAATCTCCTGATAGAGCAAATGCTAGAGAGAGTGTGATATGAAAACAACTATTGTCCAATTTCCTTTTCAGAAGTGTTAACTCAAACTGTCACTAGCTACATATTTTCTTTGTTTTTGAAAAAAACAGGGACAATTTTTAAAACCAGTATCATGGCAATAACCTCTCTTTCAGCTTCTAACACCATCTCACACACACGATGACATTTCAGCTCTATTTCAAATGAGTACTCCGGAAGAAGCAAAACATCCAGAGGACTTAAGGCTCCACTCATAGATAAGAAATGCATTTGCAGTAAAATTATTGAAATGCTTATGTGGGTTCTTAATAGCATCTACCCCATCTTTATACAATTAGTAATTTAAATATTTTTTATAGTAGATTCTTTGAGAAGAGGGTGCTTAAAGAAAAGATATTCCTAGGGTCACAAATTCCTGCAAATTTATAGTTTTATAGAACCTAGGGGAAAATAAAAATATAATTTATCCTTAAAGCATCCACTTCATTGTTAACACTTTAGAACTATATAGAAAGCATTTGGTGCAATAAAGAGGAAAATAATATTCAAAACATTAAGTAGATGGTTTCAACAAAGAAATTTATGCAACTTGCTTTTTACCTTAATAAGAATTACAGATTGCCTTCTTTCCTTGTGCTACTAATGTATTTGAATAACAGGCTGAATTTGGCCACAAAGTGCTCTTTAACAGTATGCTTAAGTGCTCTGTTTACATTAATGCCTTTGGGCAAGCAGTAAAGCCCAAAGCAAATCTGGCCTTCACTATCTGAGGTGTAGGCACCTCCAAAGCAGTTTACTTGAGTGCTTTTACTAAAAAAAAACAAATCCAAGCAAACATCCCACTCCCAAACAACCCCAGTACACTTCACTAGCATCTACTTACCTGACAGATTGGTTGCTGCTTCAGTTGCTAGGACACACTTCCCATTCACGAGTGTAAAACAAATCCAAGATCCAGCCCGCCAGAGCCTGTTACCAGCTCACAGCTATACGGTGACCAAGAGCACCTCAAGTGTTCATACCAAGCTGTTAACAGCCTCTTACCCTCCTCTCTTCTTCATCTCATCCAACCAAAATCATCCTTTAACAACTCCTGATGTACAGGAAATACAGCAAACACCTACATAATTTCTCATTTGCTTCACTTTCCTTCCTCTATCCTCCTTCAACAAACTTTGGTCTTCCCCACATAAAAATCACACTGATTGAAGGATTTAACTGTTGGCTACTTAAAGATTCAATGCACTTGTTTAAGTTATAAGTAGTTAATTCTGCAACTATTAATCAAGCAGAATTCAACTGACAATGGAAATAACAAGAGATGAAGCACAGGGCCCAGCTGCACTTGCCAACTGATCACAATGGAGACCTAGGCAACGATCAACTGGGTCCAGAATGATCTTGCCATGGTCCAGTGTTTGAAACAGGCCATAGGCTATAATGACCTCAGTGCAGAGAAAGAGGTGCTTTAATTCCCAGTGGAGCCAGGGGTGACCAGTTCAGGTCTAGACATCTGCTACTGTAGAGGCATAGAGGATTGATTTAATTTATCATTCCTTTGCTGCTCTGCTATTCAAGTTCTTGCAAAGCGCCTACTACTTAGTAGCAACTATTATGCAGCATGAAAAGCTTTTGAAGACCAAAGGTAAAGACTGTTGAGCCTCACAAGAATACCCTATATCTCACAGAGAATATAAATACACACAAGCAAATATCTAAGGGGACATGCAAAGGTGCTAGGAGAAAACACCCAAATCAGACACTCAAAAAGCAAGTGGCCTTGTGAGCAGCTGCCCTTTATGTAAGAACTAGACCTCTGCAAGTGCTCTGAACTAACAGTAATGCTCACCACAGGCTGAAGATGGGGAAGAGAAGGAAGGAAGAAAAAAAATACATAGCCTTAGTTTTGGTTTCTTAAACTTAATTTGATGAGACTTTTATAAATAAGCATGTGTCTTGTCAACACATTTCAGCATGAAATATGCAGTGCTACTGACAGAAAATATTCTCCTGGCTCCAAGTCTGAATTATCAGTCATTTACACTATAACTAGTTTGAGATCTGTTCTCTTTTTTAAAAAGTATATTATGTTTCCTGAATATTTTTCTGATGCTTTTAAGTTTCATTTCGCAATTAGCCACAGATTATTAACTGTTTTTTAATAAAAGTACAGGTAGGGAAAAGGAAAAAAAAAAGAAGTCATTAGCTAAAATAATCCTAGACTAAAAAGAGCAACTAGCAAACACATTTATACCACCAAAAATTATTTACTCCTTTCTGAATTCTTAACCGTGTCAGACTTTCCACCTCATGTGGAGCGAGTCTAATTTTTTGATTAGTATATAACCATTAGCATATGTAATTTCCATGTGGAATCTATTTCATGCACTAATTTGCCCACACTTTCAACTGTAGAAAGACTCCTAAACACTTTAAATATAAAATCCTGGGTGCACTATTTAACCTATAATCACATCAACTTTGACTTTATGAGATTTTTGCTTAGGAAATCTAAGTTACTAAAAAGCAAGAGTGCTGAACTTGAAGGACAAACTATGCTCCTCTTATCAGCTGTTGCTCAAATTAAAATATTAAGTTATAGCCAAAGCACTGAGAAATGGTTAATAGACTGGAGTTGCTTAACTATACTTCAGTAAAGAGCTGACAGGCCTTAGATCAACTCTTACAAAAAGCAACACACCTTTATCCCAAGAGCACAGATGCAAAAACCTGCTGCCACATTGGTGGGGAGCCATTTAGCAATGTGGTGACGTACAGCACCCTGGAAAGCTGGCTTGTGCTAAAAATATATGCTTTTTCTTTTTCTGGAAAAGTCAAAACACGCTCAATCCCCAGAGGCAGT
>NC_031769.1:17620131-17658657 GCF_001522545.3 Parus major | reverse complement strand
AACAACAATAAAAGTCATAAATACAGTTTCTACATGCAATGCAAATAATTAACTGATTACAGGACGGACTTGCTTTTTGAGAGGGCCAGAACAATCCCAGGAGGATGCTGTGTTCACACTCACCTCCCCAGTGTGTGCTGGTTTAGCACTGATTGACATTTGGGGAGGAGTAAGAAACTCCACAAAACCAGCACACAGTGTTACAGCTCCAGTGAAGATGTCTGGCTTTGGGCAAAGCAGCACTTAAATCCAAGCATCTTCATTTCCTTCTCCCCCTCCTTCAAACTGCTTCTTAAACAAGAAGCCTTAGACCAAGTGGGACAAATCTGTGGCTGCAGACATAATCAAGTTGAGTGAGCAGTTATTAAAAAAAGTGTGTAAAAGTTTACAGTTACAAAAAGATTCCTTGCAAACACTTTTGGCAGTCAGAAACAGGGACTCATCTCAATGGTGTCTTAAATAAATGCATGTCAGGGAGTCTTCCAAAATAATCTCTTGGTTTTCTGCTCAATCATCAGTAATGGGGAAAAAAAATCAAACTAGTTTCACAGCAGGTTTTTTGTGGGTAGCCTTCCTCTCTCTCTGAAATGCCACACGAAGACACTGAATTCATGAGAAAACAAGCCAAAGCCTTTAAAACATTAAGAACTTTTATCTAGAAGAGGAATTATTTTATCTAGAAGAGAAAAAAAAGAAAAGACACCATTGTTTGCATGACAATGGCAATATTCAGTTTCAAGACAAACTAATACTGTATGGAATCTCCAAGGTAGGATAGATACCTTAAAGACAAGATGTTTCAAGTGCCTTTGACTGGAGTCTTAAGTGTTCAGACAGATAAGCAGTGCTGAAGAGACCTTTAGTGTTTCCAACCTTGATGTATCCACAGCCGTGTCTCAGCCAATATGTAGCAGACTGGTGTCTCCTGACACCCAATGTTATGCACAGACATCATGTTATAAGCTGCTGCTTGACTTTCTGTCCCAAAGGCTGAGGATCAGAAATACCTATGATGATGTCTGTGGAGCTGCCTCATAAAACCAACGAAATAAAAAGGTGAATCACACACCCAGTGTTTGGTGTTTGCCTTCCCTATACTCAAGAGAATGAGGGCTAGGCTAAAGAATTGGAACTACAGTGACTTAATGGAAATACCTGCTGATACTGACAGGTCAAGAGGAAGAAAAGCCAAGAGCTGTGTAGAAAGAAACTAAATGAAGGAGAGAGAAACTCAGTGGTAGGAAGGAAGAAGCAAAAAAAAAAAAAGAACCCAGGCAACTCCCAAGGTATCAGCATGACGTTCAACCTAAACCAGCTATTTTTGGAATTACAAGTTGTTCTGGGCACATCACCTGCCCAACTATCTTTGTAGTTGTGCATGTTTCTAAAATAAACAAATCAACAGAAGGTTACCTGGCCTTTCATACAGTGATTTGGAAGGGAAACAAAAGACTGAACGATAATATGAGTAAAATGGCAATTCTGCATTGTAAGTAAAGCACTGCAAGTTCATAGTGTTATTCTTGTTCCAAGTCTTCTCTGACCCAGAGATTGTTATTGCAAGGAAGAGCTAAGTGAGCTGCTTTCTGAATTAAATTTAACTGCTTTTCTCTAAGCTGAACAAAAAAAAATTGTAAAGCCTCAGTAAGAAGAAATGGCCAAAAGCCCTCAAAATGGTATTTCCCCTCTTTTCCTGAAAACCAGTTTTCATATGAATCCTACTGTCAAAGCAATTTTTTGGTGGGGAGCTACAAAGAGCCTGACAATCTAGTGCATCCCATCCTCATGCCTCTCCCCTTACTGAGCCACAGGAACAGCTACTATGATTCCTCCTCCTCCCTTCAGTGGTTACCTGGCTGAGATGGCTCATCACTGCAGCACATCAGCGCCACAGCCAGCCTGAGTAGGATGGGGAGATAAACAGCATGACAGCAAACAGTGAATTAAGCTATATATAAAACAGCATGACAGCAAACAGTGAATTAAGCTATATATATATATATTTGTATATAGCAGTGCACAGCATGACCCCATGACAGTCCTCCTGTACCTACCAAGGCTTTCCATTCATTTGTGTCAAGTTATCAACTGGATCTAAGCAACTGGTGTCTTGCCTAAGACTGAAGGGGACTTTGCTGGGAGGTCAATGGGACATGACCATGACAGCCTAAACTGTTGGACCATGGACATAAATAAGAAAATAACATAGTATATATTCTTGAAGCTCCAGAAGTCTGCTGAACTTTCCAAACTTTCAAAGACTGAATTAATAAAACTAATTCTTCTCATACTATCCTGTATTGCTAAGGTAGCAGAAGGTTCTAGCATCTGATTCTTCTAAGGTACCTTCAGTTAACCAAGAAATGTAGAGATGCTTTTCCTCAATATTAAAAAACCCACAAAAACCCATTCAAACCCCCAGTAAAAACCAGCATTTGTAGTAAATCCACTCTATAGCCTGCTTGAACAGGGGTATTTAGTCTCTACATGGAGTCTACGGTTTGTCTGATTTTTACTTTACCTCCTTAGATAATTTGTGCTTACTTGAATGAAAAAAATGAACCACCACATTTATTGGTTGGTATTAACTCATGTACTAACGCCCATTGTGCTACCTACATACAGCTATAATAAATTATTAGTATTAGGAAAATTACATTTCATTTATTAGTATTAGGAAAATTACATTTCATTAAATGGCTATGTCTCACTGCCTGTTTGGAGACAGTTTAAACACCAAACTGTGAAACTGTACTCCCCAGTAATAAGCTACCACTATTTCCCTGAAAAATACAATGAAATCAGGGATTCTCCTGAGAAAATATGTATTCGATTATAGCACTCAACTTTCTGGAAGTTTAAAAATTAGTTTAAAAATACCATGCCCCAAGCTGAAAACATAAAATGCATTGAAAGGTGGCTCAGATGCAACAGATCAATCCAAAGCAGGTCTTCAAGATTTGGAAACACAAAGGCAAGCTTTCCAAGTTTCCTCCAGCAGCGCTTAAGGAAGAAAGTGGCAAAGCTGAGAACATACAAACAAGTAATTTCAACCTTATCAGACCTGAAATTTTACCTAGGTCTACACAGAAACATTAGGAACTCACTTAGGCATATATTTAAATAGGCCCCACCTGCACACCAGTGAAACTCTGCCCACTTAGAGCCTTACCCAGGCCACAAAACCCATGCCAGAAGCTATAAAGCTTTGACTTCAGGGAAGCACAGGAGTCTATGTTGCTCCTGCAGTAGCAACAGTTTAGTCCAAGTAACACCACTCTGAGTATCCATTAACAGCATTAGAAATCCCTAACCAAGCAAGAGAAAGTCTTGGAGTTGGATGCTATTTACACTGATGGGTTAAACCTCAAAGCAAAAAGAACTAGGACAGAAATAGAAGGGCTGAGTCTGCCTTCAACTGCTGTTATTTCATTATTTTAGCACATTAAAAAACCAGTAAGACTCCAACTCAAGAACTTGAAACTGCACAACAATTTTGTTCTCATGATAAATATTTATCACTACAGACTACGCTAACACTACAGTAAGAACCTTGGAGTGGATTATTCTAACAAGTCCTTCTAGTCTTGCTTAATTCAGTCTTGTTTTGACTTTTCAACTGGAGTTTCTCATCTATACAAATCACATTTCATTTCCTGAAGATGAATGAAAAAGCAAGCAGGAATTTAAGACCAGCATTTTTCCCCCAGAATTGCTAGAGAAGATAACAAGCTCACTTGTGCAAGTCTACTGGAGCACACTGACACACACTCTACCAACTCATGGCTTTTACACATCCCTACTCATGCTTTTTGAGAACTGCAGGGTGCTGCAGCAAAACAAGTACTCTGACTAAACTAAAGGTTTAAGGACTTTTCCTTACAAAGGAACAAACCCCAAGCCTTGCTAATTATCACAAAGATTTTGAAGTAACAAAGATATATCTAAAACAGGAATAGTAAAGCCACACCACAAAATACTCTTCCTCTGTCCTTGCAGAGGTTAGTATTAGGGAAGAAGTACTGCAAGTCTGTAATCTGGCTATATTTTACCCAGTACACACTTTCAAACCAGTGCCTGATAAACAGGAAACGAAAGATCTAGAAAACCTGTATGTTATAGATTTTAATACACTCATTCTGAAGTGCAGTTTATGAAATTTGGAGCAGGCAATATAACTAAATACTGCAGGCATGGTTTTTGTCCTGTCTTTCCAAATAACTGTTAAATATAATAAAGACAGCTTCTAAAACTCCCTCACACACTTTGTTTGTTAAGGCAACTAGACACACCAAATGTAAGAAGCTGACTGTTGATGACATGAATCGTTTCTTCCACAGGAAAATTCCTTTATTCCTTCCTGAAGCCTGTTCCAGAGGTTTGGTATCCCAGGCTTTGCAGAGCCCCCCATAGTCCCACCTCTTTGGTTGAGTTCCCAGCAAGCACAACACCTCAGGGCAGCAGTTGCCATTCCAGTTCTGGGCTATTGGTCTGACCAATCTGTTTTTATTTTAGAGGAGAAAGCACCATTTTCCAAACCACTAAGATGACTACAGACAAGATTCCCATTCCTCCTACAGTAGCGATGACAAGGAAAACGCGGCGGCTTGTGCAGCTCCTGTGAGCCTGTGGAAGAGGGCAGTTTTGGGAGATTAACTCCCACACCACCAAGCACTGCAAGCTGCTGGAATTGGTTTGGAACAGTCAGGACCATTGCCACCTGCCTTGCCTTGACACTCTTACAGCTTGTCTCGGTTCTCAAAAGAAGAAAGTGAATTATGACAAGGACAGTGACAATATCCAGAAATTACCTTAGAAAGATGCAGTGATTTTTTTATTTTTTTTTTAAATGCATCAGAGATGAGCGTGGGCTAACAGAAGCAGACTGTGCCGCTCTGATCAGCTACTGTACGATGCCAGAATGAAAAGGAGCATTTTTCTTCCCTCCTGCACAATCCTGAGCTGTAGAGATCACACAATACCACAAGAATCTCTGTTCTGTTTCAAGCCAGCTATCATCAGCTGACAGCACGGTAGAAATCAAAGGATCCATTTAATTGCTAATCACTTGTTGTCAGATCAGCTGTAGATGCTTCTCTGACAAGGGTGCATGTAATTTAAAAGAGAAAGATACCACAACAGGAATGACTTGCTATTTCTTAGGAAGCTGGTGCTTGTGTACTTTTTTTTTCATTGAATTTGTTATTTTTGATACATCCTTCAGCCCATAAAAACAGAGATCTATTTTATTTGCTCTGATGCTTGATCAAACCATCACATGTTCCAAACACTTCCATGGAAAAATGCAGAATATTATAGGAGCCTTGTCTATTTTTCATTGAAAGTTAACAGCTCAGTAGCAGCTTAAAGCAGCATTCACACATTCCAGTATTTCACCTTTTGTCCTTAAAATCCCCACTTAGGTTCTGCAACCAGATAACTTAAAGAAATCTCTTTACTGGTTTTTTGTATCATATAAAGAAACCAACTTTTACAGACCGTGGTATAACTGTATGGAAGAGTAGCAATATCAACAAGAAACCAAGAGGCTTGAAACTCCTGAGGTCTAGCTGCAGTGAATTACAAACACCATGTTATCTCAGCCGTATCTTAAAATGTGAGAAAGGTGTAAGTAATCAACTCTCAAGCAATGGACACAGACTACCACTACTGAGTGAGGTTCTTTTCCAGAAAGCGAATTCATTCCTAAAACATCTACTGCTGGTAATGGGAACAATATCCTTTGTCGTTTACACCCCCTTTTTCAACATGAATTATTTTCTGGCAGCAAAACTTCAGAAAAACATATTAACATACAGATTCTTTTCCCCATGACTTCACATAAAAAGCAAAACTGTTAAATGCTTCACTGATAAAACTTCCCAAGTAAGAAGAAAGCGCAAATAGCATCATTACTGAGACATACCACTTGGTTAACTAATGTTTTTAAACCCTAAGGCAACAGTGAAAGTGGAAATTGAGTGCTCTTTCTAGCACCAAGAGAGTTAGGCAGCAAGTTTTTCCTAGGTGCTTGCTAACCAGTCTCCAAGATGCTTAAAAAACAACTAAAAACACCTTATAATTTGTCTAATTCAGAAGTAGCCAAACCAGATATCAGAACGATTAACGTTCTTTTTATTCCTTTAATTATAACAGATATTTAGGATAGAGAGCATTAACTGGAACCTATTACTAAGATAGCAAACTGATCTGCTCACTAGGGTACATCATGTGAGTAAATACTACTTGATTAAGGAAAGTCTCTGCTGCAAGCTTCTCAGCTGGTAATAATAGATCATTCTTTTCTTTTGGGAGGTGTTTGAAGGAGTAAGGATGGGGTGAAATTCCCTGTAGCACAAATCTGGAATCTTCCACTAAAATCCCCTGTACTTTACCACAGCTGCATCAACTCCTGCTGCAGAAGCTCCTGCTGTTTGCTATTTACTTCAGAAACATATTATCCTGAAGACAGTATCCAATTCTCTGAGCAAGCAGCAACTGATATTTCATTCCACTCCCATTAGACTTCAAGTCTCTACAAGCTATTTAACTCTAAATTTCATATTCCCTATGTTTTTAAGTTTCCACAGAAACTTGTGAGCAAAGCACTATATTCTAAAAACCAAATAACTTATTGAGTAAAGGTTATGCTACAGTTCAATATTGTTTCCTCTGGTGCCTCAATATTTAGGATTTAAAATGAGACTTCAATGGAAATTATTGTCAGTTTGATTTCTTTCATGAAATCATCAACTGCCTCCTTACACAAGGACGTTTTTTCATTGTAGGAGGATCTGTACTAGCCATTCCCATCTCGGGAGGAACATAGTGTCATTAACTGTCACGCAGTGCTCTGAGGCTGCACAAACACTGCCAGGCTTGGCCAGTTTCTGCTCTTTTCTCAGTCAATATAGAGGCAATTCTAAGATCTAGATTAATTTATATGTAAAAATAGTTAAGTGCTGGTCTGTAAGCTGTACTACTTCTAATTTTCCTGTCACAAAAGGAAGTTTTTCTAAATATTCATCATTTGCAAAAACATGAGGCATGATAAAGTTGTTACAGCTATTATTTATGATGCATTTAGAAGTCCAACAATAGTATTTTAATTGAAATAGCAAGAAAAATATGAAGATATAAATTCTTTTTAATAGCTCAAAGGCAAGTATTATAAACAGTCGATAACAAAATTAGACTGAAATGTTTTAAGGGCAACCATACAGAACTGTAATCCTCCAGCCCAAAATGGCAGATTCCAGTGTAAAGTGATTATAATCCTAAATAGAACCATGGTACAGTCTGACTTTTTCTACTGACAGAAAACACCCCCACAATCCACTCTTGTCAGTTTGGAGTCAGATGCCATCATAAGAACTACCCTTCACAGACAAGAATTTTGCAGTAAAACTTGGCTAAGAAAGTAAAAGAGTTGCTGTTGGTGTCACAATGTAACATTTCTATTAAGAAACAACTTCTCAGGTTCAGCATGTGGATTAAGATGTACAGCTGATGGCAAGTGAAGACACTAGACCCAGCCCAGACTAAGAAATTTGTACCAGATCTTTCCCCAAGATTACATGGCTAATCTCTGGTTTGAGCAGCAGCACAAGGACCTGAGCTGCAGTGGTCCCGCAGCACAAACCCTGCTTTAGCTGCAGACCAAATATCTGTAACTGAGTAAACACTGCAAGAGTGGGAATTCTCCTTCAGCTGAGGGAGCAGTTTGAGCCTGATTGTCTCAGTTTTGGAAGATGGGTGTCTGCTAGGGAGGGCAGAAACCTCCCTTGGAATGAAAATGTAGACCCACTCCCACCGAATTACTAAAATTTTGAAATCAAGGGGCTCTCAGGCAGAGATGTGGGGATAGGAATACCAGTTCTTTACTAGTATGTATAACAAGGCAAACAAACAGCAACAACTACAGCATTAACAATGAAACAGAACCAGCGACCTTGTGATGGCCTACTCGCCTTTTCAGCAGAGACAGGAAGGGATGGAGAGGCTTTGCCCCCTCGGGCAGTCAGTCCCGGTGCTCCTGCAGGGCTCTGAGGAACACTCGGCTGGAACAGCATGGATGAGCAGGGATCCTGGGCCGGGCAGCTGGCACTGCCACACATCCTGGTAGGACAGGAGGTGCTAGGCCACCAACAAAGAGGGAAGAAGGAGAAGAAGCAGCAGCAGCTCGCTCCGTCTGGGTGATACCGAAATTCCCTTCTCCCCACCGCAACAGCTCCCAAATGTCCTCCTCTGAAGCTGAAGAAGCCAGCCAAACTGTCCCCGCCCTCCCCTTTTCCTGCCCCCTTCCTCCCTGGGCCCAGCCGAACTCTTTGTGTTTTTCAAGCACCCACCAAGTACCAGCAGTCAGGTTTTCCCCACAACTAACGGGTAAAAATTCCACAGGTGAGAACTAAAGGAAGGACACCTAACCCCCAACACTGATGCAGCCCTGGGGTCTTTTATTTTAATAAAAATGCATTATTAACATGAGGAAATAAAAAGTAAAAATTTCACTGGGTTGTAGGGAACCAAGGTTGATGGTCTTGTTATAATATTTTGGATTAGTCTTCTCATTATTCAGTCATGGTGGATAAGCAAGAAAGAACGTTCATCAACCATGAATAATTAGCTACGCGCATAAACCATCTTTACATACTTACATAGTAATATGAATATCTTTGGTTCCACAGAAGTATTAAATATTATTAAGTCTTTGCTTTCAGAAAAAAAATAAAATAGTAATTTCCTAGAAGGAGGTGCAGCTTTCCTTTCTCCCTATCCTTACATTTGGCCATAGAGTGTCTTGCAAATGCAGATCCACAGTGTTTGCTCACTCATCTATCAAGAACCACCTCTTTTCCCCCACAAGTCAGAGCATATTTTTCCCTTGGAGTCAGAGGTTTTGCAAGTTCCTGTATCCACTTTAATTAGTTCAGTTTAATGTGATAGCTTCACATGCCAGTACATCTGGCATATTTCTATTATGCCCCTTGGCATTCCTTGCTGCTTTCAGCAGCCTCATGTAATGCTGTAACTATGAGGGCAGAAGGATACCACTTCAAGAACTCACAGAGCCCTCCAATGTTTTACTCCAGAAATCTTTTAGAACCAACACACTCGGGCAAGAACTTTGGTGCTCTTAACCTCAGTCTTATTCCCAGTTTTTCATCAGAAGTGCTGTCAAGACAAATGTTGAACACTCACCAGGAACACTAGGATAGATCATTCGTAGATAAGGACGTCAGAGAAGGTGCTATTTCCCTATGTGTACTATCCTATTCCCTAGAAGTACTATCAGCATGACAAGGCATCCCAAATGTAAGATAATTTCCCTTATTTTGTATAATAAAGACTACAGAGTTCTTAGGTAGATATACAGGAGGATAGCTACCTCTCTGCCTGCAGAAAGCTAGATTGTAAGTAAAGATACCTGATACTATAGTGCTTTTCCAAGTCTGGGGATCTTTCAACCCATTTTTAACAAACTTTAAGTTCCCCAACAACTTCCAGTCAAAAATAGTAAAGTTAAATAGCAGCAAGTTAAATATTTATCTTCCAGAAACCTATTAGAGGGGAATTCACACCATGCAGCCCAGTACAAGACTACAGGAAGGAAAAAATAAAAGGAAAAAAAAAGCAAGTTGATTTTACACCTTCACACTTCCAGATTTCACTTGCTCTCACTCCCACATAATTCAAAGTACCAAGATGTTGTTTCCACCACAAGCTTTGACAGAGGGAAAACAACTAGTCTTGTCCTCCTGAAATTTTTGGGGTCCCCAACTGGTGATAAAAATGAATTTTAGGCCTTTTTTTCTCGTATTCTTTAGGAGTCACTGATTAATACTGGGTGGTCCTTTGTCTCAAAATCACTAACTTCAGTCTCAGTGAGGATTAGGTCATATTGTCTGCCCACTGTCAGGTTTTCCTCCCCAGTAAAGAGGAATGGGGAGCACATGGGGAATGCTGCTCCTTCATGACTGTTCTGGTGACAGGATGCAGCATCCTCAGGGCCTTCTTTTTAGCCTTTTAGTCTTGACATAAACAGCACATTCCTCACATTTTACAGCTAGGAATGGTGACCCTGGTTATCAACACAGGCCACATTTTTAACCCTTTTTTCTACAGTTTTCTTAGACTATTACTATGCACACTTCTATTCATATTGCATTTGGAACAATCTTAACATTTATTTCACAAAACTTTAATTCCACAAATTTTTCAAATGATCACAGAGTTCATGCCTACATATGCTTAAAAGATTACGTCTCTAAGATATCTTCAGGCTTTTCTCTAGTTTAGTTTTGCTACAGAAAAGACAGAAAACACAGCACATCTTGTTCTTTCTCCTTTTGACTCTGCACGTAAATGCCCAATAGTATATTAGCACTATTTCAAGCTGAAAAACATGTTTGGGATGTCACAAGTAACCATTTGTAGCCTTGAAGCTTGTTGTTCAGTAATAAAACAGTAAGGCCAAAATAAGAGCCTTTTTCAGAACAGAAGACTACTGTTGCATAAAACAGAATGGGCATTACATGAAGGGATGCATCACCAACGTCAAAACCCCCTTGATTTATATAATACATATTAATCTTAATGCTTGAGCTTTAACTATTATTTTAATTTACCAGTGCGTACATACACTTTCCACTATATTAATTCTATTTTTTTGTTTTGCTGAGTAGTAAGATATGTACAAGCACATATGTAAACTTGTAGAACACAGACACTAAAGACTTCCTTGGCTTTTTAAAGTATTAGAAAATAGCAGTTGACAATTTTTTTATCATAAAGTAGCTTTTCACTTCAGAATTTGTATATCTTACTGAAAACAGCTTTAAAATAGAAACCCAGCTAATGGTAACTGCCTAAACACTCCTGAATAATGGCTTTAGCAAAGCTGCTTTTTCCAAGTTATCTGTGCTTTTCTACCCAAACTGGTTACTTTTAACCACTTTCTTTCACGACTTTGGAGGTAGCATATTTGATTCTCTCATACCCCAGCTTCAGTCCACGTGGAGCAAGAAGGTAATTGAAAATTTCAGAAGTTTTCCTAAGCTAAATAAGTTTCAATAAAAAACCCTCTTCAACACCTACAAGTAGACGAAACTCATTTCAGCAGTCTGAAGTTTTAATCAAGGTACTTGCTATAAATGAGCTTTTATTCCACTTTAGCATTCTGATCTTTAAAATCTGGGAAGGAAAAAAAAAGAGCATACAATATTTTAAAATTTCAGCTACTGTAGCACTACTGGTACTACCACTTTCAGCTTTAGAAAGACTCACATTGTTGCCTATTGAGCCAATTAAACACAAAAAAAAAACACTATTAAAAATGGACTTTTAACCATATCGTGTAAGAGGTGACTGCTTGCCTGAATAACTTATAGCACAAAGGCACTATATGATGCTTTCATTGGCACCTACTTGTAAAGTTAGTTTTAAAAGCCTAGACAAAAGCTTTTTTTTAAAATTATTTTCATTCTTCAACCATATCTTTCACCTCCTGAAGTACTAGGACAAATTCCTGTTCCTAGGTGGGGAGATCTGGTGAGCACTTGGCCTGAGGCAGAAAGCTCACCTTCCCAAGGCAGATGGGAGCCACAGGGGATGTACAGCAGGGATGTACCTTCACACCTCTGCCTTAATTAAAGCCAACACACATCCAAACCACACTGCTTTTCAGTCCAAATTCTGGGTCCAGACAAAGCTACCGATAGTCCATTTGGCAGCAGAGTCAGATTTGGATAAGAAGGGAGTGCCAGAAATAATTTTTACATTGAGTGGGGAGGAAAATATAAGTCCCTTGTGTCCCCAAAGCCACCAGCAAATGGACAGAGTGATATTCAGAACTCCAGTAGGATCAGTTAATCTTACTGATTTAACTGGAAACTAGATAAAGCCTTAGATATCTGATTTTATAACAACGCTTTTCTACTCTGCTTCAGTCAAACATGGCTTGTTACCCCAGGAAGCCATGGTACACCTTCTCTTGGGAATCATTATTTTTCTGTCATTTCTTACTGTATTTCTGTCCAATAGTGGCCAATACATGTCAAATGAAACTATAAATTCATTGGAGAAAATAAGCCATATTTATGCTCTTATCACACTCAATTTTCCTACTAAAAATGAATTTATGAGATTATTTACATGTTCAAGAACATTTCTTCAATATTAAAAGCTCAGACTCTACTGCTATACTTTAAAGCTGATGGTGACCATTGCCAATAAGACCCAGGAGAGCTGGCAATCAAGTGAATATATTCCTCCCAAAACACGCCCATTACAAATCCTGGACAAACCAAAAACCATTCCTTGCTGCAGTTTATTCCACTGTTGTTTTGCCATGAACACTTATCCCTACCATCTGTTTTGTGATTTCTTCTCTTGGTAAGTATCTAAAACAGTATAGCTGCAAGAGGTTAAAAGGGTTACTGTCCTCAAAAAAGGAAGATAAAGTCTTTCCCCCCACCCCCAAGAAAAAAAAAATTGGTCTACTATTACAAAGATCTAAACCACAATAGCTTAATGTACTATAAATAAAACTCTTACTTGCTCCAGTTACATACAAAAATCCATTACTATTGAATGTTACCATGCAACAACATTGGTTTGAATTTAGTAACTCCTGTTAATTTATAACAAGTATTATCAGAAAGTTAGTTTCTAGAATCATTGCTGTCTGTTTCTATATAAGAACAAAGTTAAACTGCTTAGTCCATGTGCTTGCAGAAAGAAGCCCACATAAATAACCACAGAAATCTGAAGCTAAAAGCAATCACTGAATGAGTTGTAATTTTTTTTCCTCAGGTCTTATCTTCACGTCTGGGAACTGACAGTGATTGCTCTGTCAGTATTTAGTCTTTCATATTTTCCAGATAGAGCTAACCAGTTGACATTGCTTTGTATGTAGTGGGGACATGAACTGAATTTACACCCTGGGACAATCTCCTTCCAGGTTTTAAAGGAGCTCTTATTTAAAAACCAGTCTGTTCATTTTCAAACAGCCTCCTTTATCTTTTACAACTCAGTCTCTCCACCAGGAAAAAGCCTGAGCATCTGCCCATCTTTGCCTGGTGCATTCAATAATCAGCTGGATGTAGCAGGATTAATCCTGACCTTCAAAACAACACTACTGTGTTGTAGTTTTAGAGGAAAGTATGTCAGGAAGAAAAAAAAAAAAGGCACATCTCATTCCCTCTCCAGCTTCATCTGGTATCAGAGTTCTCCAAATCACCCTTTAGAAATACAGTATTGGGGGCACTTGGGTTTTTTTGTAAAAAGGGGGAGGAGGAAATTAAAAGCAGCAGAAAGGCAGCAGTGGGTAGTTTGTTGCTTGTCTCCTTTAAAAAGGGCTGTCCAACCATTCTGCTGGGCAGCTGCTGGTGCAGCCAGAAGTAGGATGGAACAGATGAGACCTTTTAATGTATTTTCTCATGACATATGTTTAAAATCCCTACATTATGAACACTGGAACCTAAATGTTTGTAAATATATTTAATGCACTCTCTGAAAACTGAAAGAAACCATCTGAGTGCTTCATCCATCTGGAAAATCGGACGGGCACACTGTTGACAGGTCTGTGGCATGGAGGGCAGAACCAGCTCTTGGAGAGAAGAGGTTCTCTGTTACATCTGGACCTCAGCTCACTCAGTTATGACTCTGCACTCTAAGAAAGACATTACAAAGCTTTTGAATTTCCTTTTATTTTTGATGTTTCCATTGTTTGCTTTTCCCCTCTAGACAAGACAGTTATTTTTCATTTTGGGGCACAGACAGCTGTTACTGCTGAATTCAGGCTGCAAAATGTTACAGGGAAATTTTAATTCAACAAAATCTCAAGTGAAAGTATTAATAGACATAACATCAGGCTTAAACCTTGTAATTGCACATGTCTTTGTACATGTGTCAGGGACACAAAAGACAGGAACATAACTTGCTTTAGTATCGGGAAGTTAGTTTTGAAGTTTTCCTTAAATTGTTGGTATGATTAAATTTAGGACTAATTTGACCTCTCTCATTTACTGCAACAGATGTTTTCAACACAAACAGCTTGAAACAGGTGTATCTATCCACATCCCTTCTAGCCCCTGAACACCATTATCAGTAACTAATAGCTGAAGACATACATGGAATCCTGAAGAATGAAAGAACAGCTTTCTTTTTCCTTAAACTAAAACACATTTACACTTCTAAGCTCAACATTTTTCCTTAGTCCAAAAATACTTGCTCCTTATTGAGGTCAGTTCTGCTGGGGAATCAGTCTTGCAATATCTTCTCCCATGTGCTTTAGCCACCACCCAGTGAGTGTATTCTACTCAATCCAGCACTGTTAAATAAAATTAAGCTTGTGTTCTTTCTTCCTTCTGGAGACGTCATCAGATGAGGCTGTACACACATATTACTCCTTTTTCTAGATTATGATAAATAAACCTACTCTAGAATGTTCTTCCTTCAAAGCAGCAGAATTAAGTCAAACACAAGACTTAAATACATTTTTCAGGGATGACAATTAATGACTGGGCCAACTTTGCCAAGATAGGATTCCCTGAGCAGAAAAACAGAGCTTGTATCACTTCTACCAGATATTGGTAACCTTATGGATTTTTAAGAGTTTAGCACCTTCTAAAGGCGTTGCTAGAATTTGAAAGCAGACACCTATTTTTAAAGGAAACTCTGCTTTCTTGTTCTTTCTTTCTACATAGATGCAAAAGATAAAGGCAAACAG
This sequence comes from Parus major, assembly GCF_001522545.3. Lineage (NCBI taxonomy): Eukaryota > Metazoa > Chordata > Aves > Passeriformes > Paridae > Parus > Parus major. The sequence continues at coordinate 17,643,926 of NC_031769.1, read as the reverse complement.
AAAATAAAACCTTGTATATGTGGAAATGATTATAAAGACATAATGTTACTGGACCTAACAAGTTGCATCAGCATATGAGCAAACTACAGGAGTTAGAACTGTAGCCCAAATTCTTTTATACACTGTGATGCCTTACAGCAATTTTGCATCAAAGAGTAGAAACATCAGCTAACAGCATAAAGCATCAGACCTGTGCAAGGCCAAGGTGTTGTACAACCAGAACAGGCTTACAGAATACATTAAGGGACAAGAGAAAGGGATGAGACTCTCACATCCCTAAAATACACAATAAATATCCCCAAGTGACTCTACAACACACTCTAAATACCCTTTAAATGAAACTGCAGGTTACAAGTTTAACACTGCAGACGCTATTTAACACTGCAGGACTACTAAATGGAACAGTTTTGCACCTTTCAGTAACACATTGTGATGCCACTTCATCAAGGAGCACAACCAATGCTGTCCACATCCATGAATGCTGATGCTGAGGAGCTCGCAGATTCAACTGTTTAAACTCCAAATAAAATGATAAGTGAGAAACACAGAAAAAAAAAAAAGGGAGAAAAGTTATTGCATAGAAAAAAACTTAGATACATTTTTATCCCCTCTCAGACACAGCATTTAGACTGACAGGCTACTGGAATACATGGAAGTTTATTTTTAACCAAGACTGCATAGAGTCATACCAATGAGATTTAAGAGGTTTTATATCAAATTATGTCTAACTTTCAGCTATATTAACTACTAGTTTTTCAAGTCATCTTTTCCTCTAAGCTCAGTCTAAGCAATTTAAGTTATAATCTTACAGAGCACATGAGATCTGCTTTATAAGTGGACAAGTGAATCTGATCACATACTATCCAGAAGCTACAAGTCCACCAGAACATAATGAATGCAAGGCATTTAAATTTCATGTTGTCATACAAAAACCTCTTTTTATTAAAATATTCATCTGAATAACAAAAATAACATTTCACATTAACAAGAGGACACTGAACAGAAAGCCTTTTACTACACATCACATAGAGAAGTAGGTAAGTAGTCATTAATTGATTTCCTTTAATGCTTTGATGTTTTGTCAAAGTCATGTTAGTAACTGCTCAGATCCTGTTAAAGCCAAAGTAAAAGCATCAAAGCCATTTTATTGGTTTTGTTACACACTGTAAAGAGATTGCATAGTTTTCACTTTTGACCACTCATTGTACTTCCTTTATTTCACTTCATTACATTTTTTCATTAAAACTCACACAGAACAAGTAGCAACCTCAGACTTTAATAAAAGGTTCTTCTCATAATTTTGTACTTTACTCATCTCCTAAAAGTTGTATGAAAAATTAAAATTACAGCTCATTCTTATATCTCAACAAAGTAAATAATATCACTCCATGCAAGACCAGATTTTAGTTAATTTTTCAAAACAATGGTACTAGGTAAATCTAACAGCACAAACACATATATGCCAAAAGAAGCCCGGGGTCATGGAAGCAAGAAGTGCCACTCCTGGGTGATGCAGCATTGAGGGGAAGTTTTGATACTCATCAACTGTAAAAATCCTGTGTTTAAAAGAGCTAATTAACCAAGCTGCCAGCTACATGATTTAAATAAAGAAAGCAATCTTTAATGAAGCAATCTTTAATTTTAGCTGACATGGTGTGTCGAGGACAAGGACAAGATTTACTTCTTATAATAAACTCTTCAGCAGAGGTTTCCCTCCATCTGTCCCTTTAGAAGGGTCATCTCTTCAATTATTCAGATGTGCAACTGAAAGCACCAAGATTAGATAGTGAAGCAAAGACTAAACCCAGGTCTTGATCATTGGCTACCTTCCTCACAGTGATGACCTTTTTGTACAGTGTTTAACATAAAACTCACTGAGCTCTTATAGCTTAAGCTGAGGAAGATAACTAAGTTTGATCTGAAGAGTATTCCCACGTCAACTTGTACAAGCAACTACATATCATAACACTTAAACAGTAGTATTTTTCATTGGATTTTAATAAATATGAAAGACAAAACTTCAACTAATTAGCTAGGAAAGGCTTTACAGCAAGCAAACGAAGCATTAAAAACACAGGCATGATTATTTTAGATTGGTTTCAAAATTCACTACAGTAAATTCACTACATTAGAATTCAGTTAAGTTTCTACTGTGCTGTTATATGTTTAAAAATGAACATAGGAAATATGCAGTATTTTTTAACTGGAGCAGCAGGAATAGCTTGTCATTGATGAAGTAGATGTCTATGACCTTGGTAGTTTAAAATTCAGTCCTTCTCTTCCAGTGTAGACAGGAAGTCTATACAGTACATCACAACAATTTGCGCTCCAAGATCAAATAAAGATTGTTAGTTTTTATCTTCTGAAGTCTCAAGTTCGCTGCATGAAGAACCACTTGGTGGTTTTGAGCCTGACTTCCACATTTTTCATGGAAAAAGGCAGAAATCACTTCCTGTCCAGTCTTCACTTTAACTCATGACTTTTGAGACCAGATCTCCTTCAACCATCTATATTCCATCCTGACAACTCTTGATTGTTAGTCAAGTATCTACACCAAATCTGTTCTGTTCTGTTTTCATCACCCTTCATGCCCTCAACGGAGCTTTTAAGATCTACTATACCTTCCAGCCAGAGGAGACCATACAAAGTATTCAAAATGCTGATACAAACTTAAAATTTTGGATTTACAAAGTAACACAGCAACATTTTCTTGTTTACTCTGTATTCCTCTTCTGGTGACTGACAATTGCTTGTTTGACACCTACTAAATAATATCAATACTAAGACCTTGCTGCTGCATGGTTATGGCCAGTTTAGCATCCACCAGTATAAGTAAAGCTGGGGCTGTTCTCCTCAACTTGTTCTCCTGACAAATGACAGCACTAGAAATTCAGTCATATGACTGTTTCCGTGGGGTTTTTTGGCTATACCTCACCCTTACCCCAATTAATTTGATACCAGCAGCAAGCTTTCTTCCCTACTGGTCACCAGAACTTTTAGGTAACTTAGCAGAGTCTTAATTCCTACAGAAATTCGTCCTGCCTAGAAAGAACTTTCTTTACTCATACAGCCAAGCATTTACTTCCACCTTATTTTCTTTACAAATTAAGGAATTATTTATCAGCACAAAGACCATCCCTTCTTATGTTATAGCTTATTAACTTCCTTTAAAGCTAGTGAGGGACCCTCTCAAAATTCACTTAGAAACTAGAGACACCTAATCACTTTTATCCACATGGTAATTAACCCTCTGTTAGCCTCCATAAAGTTACAAGACAGGTTTCCTTACAAAAGGCACATTGACAGTAAGAAAGAAGGCAAAGACTACAAGGACAGAAGTAATGGATAGCTGCATAAATAACACTACTAACTGGACTATGTCACACATTTGCAGCAAGACTTACAACTTCTACAGTCTTCCCTACCTAAATTTTGGCTATCCACCCACCATTCTTGATAGCACTGGCAACACAATAGCTTTATACAAGAATTTACAAATCATCAGCACTCTGCTATTTCATCTTTGAATATTTAGAGCCAGAGTGAATACCACCCTGTGTACTTTGCTGCTGATAATGTTATCAGCTACATCCACAAACTCTTCTGCCTCTTCCATGTCAGACCCACCAACTGAGGGATCCCTCACAAAGAAAAGTTCAGAAACTGAAAACTCTGGTTTCCTCCCCACTGAACAAAGACACATTTTAATCTCCTTGCAAAAGCTGTATCTACTACATATGCTTCATCAAGCAGCCATCTCTTACACAATTCCTATAGGGAGTGGAACCCTTCTGACCTGTAGGAAGAAAGCATCATTATAAATTTTGCTGGCTTTTGTTAACCATGAACTTCTCAGTGTGTTTCTACATTTAGATTACTAGACTCGTGATTTTAACACATTTGAACATTCCTTCTGCTCTTTTGTTTGTTTTGAGGGCAGTTGTCTCCATGCTACTCAAGTTTCTTTTGCTCTTTTGTAATTCTGCTAGATGGCACACACTGGCACTCTGTTTCACAATCAATCTCCATACCTCCACCTGTCCCTAAGACATCTTGAGAGATTTAGATTTTAAGAGCTGTCTGGTTACTTCCTTTTTAAGAAGGCTTTTTTCCCTATTTTTTATACCATCTCTTTAAATGAGATGGACTTCAATACATTTATTTGATGAGGTACAAAAGATTAGAATTACTTAAATCTTCCTTTAAAAAATGCAAATTAGTCTGTTCTCACCTACCATTTCTTTGAGCCATGCTGTGTGGTGATAAGTCTGTAATAAGCACAGCTGGGCTACATCACATGTGGTGAGCATGTTACACAAACAGACACTTCCATTGATTCAACTTAGGCTCCAACACCCTTAAAAAGCAAAACCAAACCAGAGCAGAAAGGACAATACAAAAAAACCCCAAAAACCTAAAAGACAGAGGCGTGGATTAGATAAAGTTAGATTTACGGCTCTCCTAAATCTCTGCCAGACTATTTTTTGTTTTGTTTAAAACACAGAATGGTAGCTGAACTTTACTTGTTCACCAACTTACTATCTAATTGCAAGATATTAGCACTAGAATAAATCCAGTTTCCACATAAGTAATTCATATGTACCTACAACATTACATTCAAATTACAGAACAAAACTTGTGCTGAACAACAACAGTTAAAAGTCTGCAAAATCTACTGAATAGTACCATTCATTTTGTTCATTTTCCCATCCAGACTGCATCACTTCTTATAGAAAAGAGATATGAGTAGCTATAATTTACACCACAACATTAAATTTGCATTAGCTATAGAATCAGTTCTCATCAGTTTCCAGAACAGTGGTGTTTAGAATGAGGCTAATGTGTTTCAAAACAGTTTACCTTATAACTCAAGATTGTGAAGGCAGGACCTTGATCTACCCACAAGACAAAGTAGAGGTTCAGAAATATTACTTCTTTCATCTTTCATCAAAACCTTAGTGTTTAAAACATTTTAGTACTCTGCATATTTAACATCCAACTGACAGTCACACTGCAATTCCTGATATTCAATATTCCTTCAGAGTAGAACACTTCCCTTAAAACATACTGAAATAGGAGTAACTAATGCTCATCACATCATAGCAACTAAGAAGTCATTTTTTAATTTTTTCAATGAGGGACAGAACACAGCTCCCTAGTTTCACTTCTCTTAGATTTAGCCTTAGTCTCAAAATAATTTTTTCTAACTCCCCTACAAAATAAACATTCCCATTTTTGTAAGAATCAAGGTACTACCGTGCACATAATCTCCCTCACCATAGAGTCTGGGTTCATCTCTTCAGCATGAAAGAAAATGTATAGTGAAGACAAAGGAGTCTTGCTTAAAGATGTAACAGTTAAGTATTGCTGGAGTCTCATCAAACTCTGGGAAGTTTAGCAGGAGCTTTGAAGCCTTGCTACAAAAACAGACTTAACATCTGTTCACTTCCAACAATTTGCAAGCTAACCAGCATAAGTAACAAAACTAAGACAGGAGAAAGAAATGCAGCAATAAATCTGATTTTTTTTTTTGAATAAGCATAAAGTACTAAAAATTCGTAGACTTCTGTAATATATCACATGTAATAGGACCCTAAAACATTGCAAATATTACAGAATTTAACAAAACTGAAGTTATGAAAAGGCATTTCCAAGATACTAAAACCTATCTATATGGCATCATTGCAGTTACATAACAATAGTATGATATTAATATAACTGGGAAGAAAAATCCCCTAATTAAGAACCTAAAAAGTTTCTCAAGTAATTCAGATGGGTGACTTCTCTTACAGATACAGTCTTACTTGAAGGTTTCTCATCAACAATTCTTTAAAAGAATTTTATTCAGGCATAGCCATTCTTTTTCATAGACTCTTATGCAGTTAAGTTTTTGCATTGATTGTTTAAGATATTTTCATTGAGAAGTATTACCTCATCTTTTACTGCTGACTTCAAATAGATTGACTTCTTGACCTGAAAAATTCATAAGGTAAAGAAATGAAAAATTCTACCAATCTTCTATGTAGAGATTGGAACTAATCCAATATATAGCCACCTACTCTGTAGGATCACACCAGCACTCACACAAATGCTACAGTAATCTACTGTCCCCTTGTCTCAAACTGTTTGTGGTATTGATGTAAAAAGCATTTGTACCCTTTTAACAGGAGTGCTCTTGCAGAACTGAACTTGCCTTTGGTATGAGCCTAGCAAATGTTATTAATTTATTCTTTGGGGTCTGAAGTTTAAGAAACTTTCAATTTCTTCCAAACTAAAAGAATAACCTCATCCTAAAGCCATCTTACTTTAATATAATCTTCCTTTCACTGATGGATCTGGAACTACCAGATCTTCCTACACTGATGGATAAGGGACTACCCTACCAGTCCATTTCTTTGCAATATTTTCAGCTTTAGTAAAATGGAAAAGCAGTCAATCAAGCAGGCTCATGTCCAAACTACCACCCTGAAGTCTTGTCAAAGGCCCCATTGACCATGCCACAATTCTACTATATTAGATTTTATTTTTTGTAATCAGTTAATTATGTCAACTATAGAACAGACTTCACATAACTAATGCAGCAGTGTTTCTTGGGAGGTTGCAAGGCTGCCAGCACAAATATTTCAAGGCTTTTACAACAGCTAGTTTTTATGGTAGGGCCTCTCTCATGCCGCTGGTGTTTCAATCTTTATTGTGCTTAATATAAAGGAGAGATCTATGTTGTGAGGATACTGTAAAGCTGCTTTTGAGTATTAAAACAGATTTTAAAATTAAATACTAATTGTTAGAAAAGGTTACATTAACACATACAGAGACAAGCAGACCAAGACTCGGTGGCCACAGTAAATTTAATCAGAACCCACACTCCATTAACAGCTGGAAGAGTTCCAGAAGCCGCCTGTGCCCTTGGCCATCTGCCAAGACCACTGATTGTGTTTTAAGTCCCCTGAAATTACAAGGATTTACTCAAATATGCCATTCTCCACTCTCAGTGCAGTATTTACAATTTTCTTTTGTGGCACATATAAAAAGTAGCTGTCTACCTCACCACCAGTACACTTGTATGCTACAGATGTACACAGTCAGACATACTTAATGCCACCTAAATTGCAACTCTGTTTGGTACATTTTGCAAATGAACTGTAGAAAAGGCACTAGTGACACCTAACATCAGCAAACTATAAGTAGCATCTAAGATTTAAATTCAAGTATGAAATTTAATCTCTTGAGACAAAACACTTTTGAGCATTTACCACAGCTATGTACAAGTATGTTAGAGAAAAGCATCACAATTCTTGTCCCAAAAGCTTCATTCAAGTCTACTGCTCATTAGTCATGACACACACTAATACCATAGCTCTTACAATAGTGTTGTGCAGAGAATCTTGAAAAAAGGAGGAAGTGTTAAAACTAATCACAATACCTGAAAGTCTTTACTATCAAAATGAGAAGTCAGTTTGGCACATACCAAGAAATCTGGTGATTGTAGTATCTCCCAATAACATATGCCATGCAGTCACAATTCTCTTTGGAGATCTTCATATGATACGGTGTTTTACTTAGATAAGATATCAGAACATCCAGGTTATGAAAAGAAATAAAAATCAAGGCAGGTACAGATGACTAAAAACAGAAACAGTGGTAGAAAGGGAAGCAGAAAACACCCCACAAAGCACATTACTTGTTCAGTTGCAGATGCTGAACACTCTGAAAGTATTTGATGCATAAGTTGTATGTGGAGTCAACTCAACTCTGAATTCCTCAAGCCCACATCAAGATCTGCCATCATTAAAGGAAGAGCTAGAGTATTTGCACAGTTTGTGCATTACAACTCAGACTAGAAGCTGCTCTTGAAAGCACATCAGTGCCAGTACCTACATACTGCCAGGTATCAGGTTTGATGTATGGAAGCCTAACAGTGTAAGAAAGGGAAAATATTCATTGTCAGAATAACTCTTTCAAACTCAGAAGACTACTGTACAATACAACACAGCACTACAGTGTTAACTTCACTCATGGCTTTCTCCAACGTAGCTCTGTTGCAGCGTAACCCAGCTTGCCAGCCAGATCCAGCCTCCCACCCCCTAGCATTCAACATGCCTTTTGTTGAGCTCAGCTGGTGACCTACCCAGACAGTAGCCAGCAGCAAGACCAGCTCAGGCTGTGGTTTTTCCAGCCTTTTGCCTCCCAGCTAAGGTCAATTACATGATTTGCCACTTGGCAAGTGGGAATAGTCCTGCCTCCTCCTTCCCCCTCTACCAACCAACCCTTCGATCAGAAAGCAGGTTGATTCAGCCTATGAACCCAGCAAAATACAAGAAAAATATAAAAGCCCAAAACACAGACTTTTTGCCAAATTAGTGTCTGGTCTTTTGGCAAGCTGAATTGATTTACTGAATCATCAGACAAATATTAGAACCAGCATAAACTAAGCAGTAGGAACTCAGCCTCCTTTTATTAAAGCCACTGACACAGCAAAGAAGGGCTTGATCAGAGTACCTTAAGTGACAGGTATCACTGCAGCTCTGCTCCAATTCATACTGCTGGGATTGGGACACAGCCTAATAGAAAGGTACATGAGAAAATACAAATAGGTTACTCAGGAGAGAAACCTGAATCTGAAGCATGTCTGACTGAAGCGGCAGAGAGAGGAGACATCTTTGTCTCTGAACAAAGGCAAATTAAAACTATGTTGGACCAACAGTAGATGCTGAAGTCTTTTTTAGTAAGGCAGTTAACTACCAGATGTATCATGGAATACACGTGGCAGTGCACAGTGGCTCCACAAACATGTAATTTTAGAATTCTCTTACTTTTTTGCCCATGTAGATATTCTACCTGCTTGCCCAAGGCACTTTACTTTGTAAAGTAGCACTGTTGGAAAAGTCTACAAGTGTCCCCAGTATGACTGAAGTAAAAGCTGGGATGCAAGACACAAAAGCCAATAGTTTGATCCTTATCACAAGAGGACAGACTCATTGCTCCTGCATCCCACCAGGCAGCTCTGCCTGTCCCTTTTGCACTGACTGCAGTACTTGTCAGATCCCACCAGAAACTAAGTACTCAATTTCCTAAGAATATTTTCTTCTCTCAAGAAAACAGTTTGGCCAATGGTACAATAGTGAGAACAGAGAGGGGAAAAAAAAAAAAAAAAAAGAACAGGGCCAAACCAACAATGGCTACTGCTGAAAGGAGGTAAAAGTGAAGCAATACCTGAAAATTAATCACAAGTTATCCTTTCCAAGACTCCTACTAGAAGCATATAGTCAGAGTCTCTAAAGACACAGATGCAAGCAAGCTAATACAGCATTACCTATCTGGCAAAATGCTATTCAGATTAAGCATAAATTGTCCCTCAGGGGATTTACTAGAGACACAACCCTAAATTGGAAGGGGACACAGCAATGGAGATGTAGGTGATGTACATTCAAAAATAGAAGGGAAGAGACTCTAGGCATGGAAAAAAAGACATAATTTTTGTGGATATTTTCAATAGTCTCATATAAGGAGAAGGCCAGGAAGGAGTCTCATTAGAGTACTAACTGAAAGAAGTGGAATAACTTTCCTGTTTCTTGACAAAGAGGCAGGGGAACAGTTTGTTCAGGTTCCTGTATCACTTGCTACAAAACCCATGACATTAAAGATAGAATACTATGATGGACTAAGTCTAACACATCCATTTTTAGGTTCAACTATAGACTGAAACTGGTATCAATGTCTCCCACTGGGACAAGCAGAAGCACTTCCAAGATACCAAAATCTACCACGGATATGGACTATCTGTACTCCAAGGAGATTTTTACAAAATCCCATACCAGAGACTATACTTTCATTTTCTTTATGTTTTAGTTGCCTAGCATTTTCTGCATATACATTTCTCCTAAAAGACTGATATTTGAACTGGCAATATCAGAGTTGTCATATTTTACTGCTTCTTTTCTTGACTTAGCACAAAATTGATTAAGTGTTAAGAGACTTGGTATCTGTTGCTGGAGGACAAAAAGCTCAAGAATAAAGCAGCTTATTAGGATAAGGCTGTCGGTAAAACCTATAGAAGCACAAACTTCAAGCAGCAGTGGACAGAGATTTTACTTTCTCATCTATTGCTTCTCCTCTTGAGGATCACCATTACAAGCTTCCAAGTTTCAAAATCACTACCCTCCATGCAGGGAGGCAAACCAACAGAGTCCCATAAAGGATCTGGTTCACAGCTGGCAGAGACCAAGGCTTAGTCTTACCTCTGCAGCAAGGCATCACACAGCTCAACTCCCAGTGTGCTCTCCTGCCCACTGTTCCCAGCAGTGCTGGCATCCCATTCTTGTCCTTTCTGCTTCCCCTGCCTGCCTTCACACAGCATTAGCTTTCAGCAGGCAAGCAGCTGACCTGGCTGACCAGAAACACACACACACTGCAAGCAGCTGAGCTTCCTCATGGAAAGGGAGCAAGCCCACATTCACCATGAAGCCATGTTTTAATAAAACAACTTGGCCAGAAATCAGAGAAAGACAACTGAAAGCCACGTAAACCCCCAAACAAAATTCCCCTCTAGTCCACAAAACACCCTTCCACATGTGGAGTGTGAAGGTACAATCCCAGCTTTAGATCTTCAGAAATCTCTAGGAGTGAAGGTATTACACTGCAGTATTACTCATGTCAGGTTAAGTTATTTCATACTTCCTGACCTTAAGTACACCTTGGAAGGGGGTGGGGGGGAAGCCAATAAATAATTTAAATAGTTCATTAGTAAATCACCATGGAAAATTAGCAAGATTAAATGTCTTCTGTTTCATACTGCTGGAGCCAAGTAACAAGGAAAGTGTCACTTAGGGAGAAGATGTTTATACTAACATAGGATATGTTTTAAATTTACAATAGAGTCGTGCAACAGTTTTGCGGTCATGGCCTGGATAATTGAAGATGACTAAATGTTGTGGAGTTTTCACTGGTGGTTAGCTTAATTTGGCTTTGAAGTAATCCTGCAGAATTTTTTATTTAATTCTAATTTTTGGTGGCAATTACCATTCCAGAACTTTAGACATCCATAGCATGGGCACCTCTCTCTGATCAATTACCCTGGATGCTTTAAGAGCAAAATTCAGCATCCACAACCTGTGCCAGCTTGACTGGCCCAAAAGCAGAGCTGCAGGCTGGATTTGTTTAACTGCAGTTCTATCACTGTTCAATTTACCATGCACCTTCAAGGTGGCTGCAAAGCTGTCTGCTCACTGGGGGAGCTGAGAAACAGGAACCTTGTACAACAGTGAGAGCTGTCAACTCCACCAGAATCCCCAGTCAGATTCTCCTAAGTGAATGCACTTTCCTTTGTGCATTAATTATGCAAACACATGTATATGCACAGGATCTCAGGGTTTTAGGAAACACCTCAGAATGCAATAAGTTAATTAGGCAGGAAATCAGCTTATCTGTCCTGGAAGATAAAGTAAAATTCAACAATACCAATCCTTTGGACAGTCCATTAAAAACAAAAAATCTGCAAGCTCCCCTCAGTTATGTAGCAGCAGTGCTGTGACTCACTGCACATTGTTTATTTCATGTTCAAGAAGCCCAAAAGCTGAGCATTTTCACTCCTGGTTTGTCTGGCTCCTTTTGTCAACCCTACCACAAGCTCTGAGATATTAGATATATCCAAAAAAACTTAAATAAAATTGCATGTTTTTCAAAGAGTGTTTAAGAAGTCTAGCACAAATTGTAGAGAGATTGCTGTATGGCACAGTTGCATCAACAACTATGCTGTAACAAAGTTTACCATTCCTGGACTAAAACTTCAACAACTGAGAGATCATTTCCATAAATTAAGTACCCTATATGGTTACAGTCCACAGAATTATATTTTAAGTATTTGACATACCAAGCACTTGAGGAGAGAGAAAACACAACTACCTAGACAGCTACTATGAATCCATATTGCATGGTATGGAAAAGCAGGATGCATCAAAAGCATGGAACACAGCCCCAAATACACTCTTTAGCACCCAGAAAGACGAGCCTTTGCATCCCTCAGCAGAGCTGCCTAGTATAGGAGGTTACACAGCAACTTCTGTGAAAAACTTAGATTCAAGCAAGGGTAAAAACAAAGCAAGCATGAATCTGATGAACCAATTCTGAGCTCAGACTTGCCAGCTAGTGAAGCAAAGGTAAGTAGTAGAGAAAATGTAGCTCAAGGATCATGCTTCACTATCTTGGCTCTGTTGCTTCTTCTACCTACTTGAAGCCATATTATTAAATTTCATCATCCAAATGATCCATGCCAGCTCACACCTCTATTTGAGTCTATTTGCAATAGCAGGTGAAGAAAATCAGGGAAACCTTTGCAGTAAAACTGCTTGTCTTTACAAGTAGCTATACAAGTTCATCTTGAGAACTTCACACAACCCAATTCTATGTTCTTCCTTTAAAGAAGGGCCTAGGTTTTTTATTATTTAAATACAATGCTTTCCATGTCAGAAATTAGTGTGTCCCACATTATCATTTTTCAAACCCTTTGACCAGCAAGTTGAATGTTTATAGGATATTTCCAACTCCCCCACTTTTTTATTCCTTTTTTTTTTTTTTTGAGGAATAGGCTATATATATTTTGACTATCAGCAAGACACAGATGATCCAGGTTCCTTTCAAGTTTTGCTTATCAAAAGGCCACTATTTGTCAGAATACAAGTCTGACTGAAAAACAAGCAATCCTGAAATCTCAGTTATGTGCTTATATGTGACACAGAGCTCCTGGATGATGTCTTCAATTCAAAAGGGGTCCCATGGCAACACAAAAGCAAGCAGGTTACTTCAGGTATTTCCACCAGTAGAATACAAGCATGTCTATGTCCGTGTTCCCAGGTTCCAGCTGACATCTTGGCCAACTCAACTACATTGAGTAAAACACATTAAAATATGATGGTTCAAATGAATTTCACCTTGTAAATAAAAAGGATTTCTTAAGCAGTGAATGCAGTTTTAAAGTGAAATTTTAGCCTTGCTATTGAGATTATCATATGCACATAGCAACAGAAACTTCAGTGACTGAATTACTGTCTGCCAGCTAGACATTTCTATATCACTCATCTGTTTGTCATTTCTGAACTTTTCAGCACTGTGTTGCCACAAGAACAGTATGCTATCTTGTGACAAAAAAAATCAAACAAGAACAATGTTTTCATGGCCCTAGTAAGTCTTAAGGCACATGGATAAAACAAGCATTTTTTATATGTCAAATACTGTAAGGATGACTTAGCAACTTCAGCAATACAAAGAGACCCCTCCCAAACAACCAATCATTACACACATTCTCGTGTAAAACAGTTAGAAACACGACTTTTCAGTAAAGATTCTCTACATTTTGAAGGGCATTTATAACGAGTTGAAGAAGAAAGCAGAATTGCATTCAGGCATGTTGCTCCAGAGTAGCTAGCAAGAAGCAGCCAATTGTAAAAGAGTCAACACCTGTCAGAACCAAATAAATCTTCGTCTTACAGGTGACCAGCACATCATGCAGGAGCAACTACTACTTTCAGGCTCTTCCAGCACCTTCTTAGGAGCTTAGCCTTTTACTGTGAAACAAGTCACATTCACCCAAGAACCTCACCAAGTCATTCACATGAAAATGAAAAACTTGACTTAAATATGAAAGTCTGGGAGACTTCCTCAACAAAACAGGAATACTAAAAATGTCCTATGGATCTTCCAAGATCATACCACATCTTCCAAGGAGAAACTTGCAATATGCTTGTCTGAAAGATTCATCAAGTACAAAAATAATGTCTGAAGAGTAATCAGCTTGTAGAGTGAACTAAGAGCACCAATACGAGCACCAGGTAACTGTTGTAACATGGGCAAAAAAACTCAACAGGTGGGAGAGATTGTGGAGAAGGAAGAGAAATCCACCACACACACCAAGAAAAAGTAGTGCAGTAGCAATAGTCAAGATACTCAATATTTCAATACTGTTTTGCTTTGATGTACGGCAACAGAACAAGCAGAGGAGCAACAAGGCATGCAGGATTCTGTGAGCTCACAGACTTCTGAATTCTATTAACATCCCTGAGCCAACATAGCCTGAAGGACATTGCTCACTCAAATGAAATAACCAGCCACAACTGTCTGCAGCTGTAGGTAGAAAGAGAAGGCGCATTGTTGAATCAGCTGAGGCCCAAAATAACAGTTGGAAAAGCTGCTATATCAGGAACAGAATGGGCAAGAGGTTCTAAAGTCGGTGGTTGCAGTGCTTTTTGCCTGCAAGCAGGTACACATTTATTAACAAGCACTAAGGTTTTGTTTCTGTAACTGACTTTTACCACTTGTCTTCTGTAAACCTGAGGAATATCCAGAAAGCTTTTCTTGTTTGGTCCTGTCCATTGTGTCATCACAGGAGAAGGCTGCTTAACATACCACACACTGCAAAGTGAATCATGAGTCAAACTGAAAGCATATTAATCTGACAATTCTGCTTAAGACTTAAGAAGAATTATTAAACGAGAAAATTTCTTTTCAATTCTCCTCTGCTACTGAGGAAAGGGGAAAAACACATTAAGAGCAGCAGGGACACCCTAATTTGCATCAACCCCAAGGCACTGCACAGGAAGCTGGTGTCAAGCATTTTGACACTGCATTTCTCAGTGAGTCATTTCTGAGCCCTCTACCTGCAAGTTTGCAGTGACTGAGGAGGTTTGGAATGGGCTTCCCAGTAAAGTCAATTTGTCTGAGACTGCTGTCTTTCCCAGAGAGAAAACCAGCTCTTTAGAATAGCCAGCTGAGACAGCATATGTTAAGTCCTTCCTCTTCTAGAAGTAAAAATAGACATCCCATTCCTCAACTCAACTGTTTTCTCAGTTTTTGGTATTTTGCAACTCGGTCTCTCCAAACTAGCTCTATATTCAGCTCAAAATACAAAAAGTCAGAAAGACCAAAGCGGGAAGCCTAGAGATTAGCAACCTTGCTTTTGTTATGTCAATTTTCCGACTTTTGCTCAGCTCCAGGAAACCATAATACATGAGATTTGCACATTGTAAAGGGCCTCAACAACCACAAACTTTAACAACTATTTCTCTCTTAGCTCCTCTAGAAAGTTTTGTTATAGTCATTCAGAACCAAACCCACAAGGGTCACACCATACCATAACACCAATAAACACTAACTACAGAAAGCTCACATTTCTGAGCGAAAAGAAAAGCACATTGAACAAATAAAAAGCACAGCCAACAACACTGACATCATAACCCACTGCACCAAAAATGCTTTCGGTACCCAGACGATTTAGCAAGGGTCTACAAAACACATGGCAACATGACTATTGAGGCTTGGCACCACAAACTAATCAGGTATTTTTCAATTTCAGTTCAGTACAGCAAAACTATTAATAAGCTGCTTTCTTTTAACTGGTTTTAGGCTAACCAAGTTGGCTATTTTCCTCTCTTCCCCTCTCTAGACCTGCCCCCCCCAAAAAAGTCAGTGACTGCTACAGCCACATACTTGATAGGCTGCAAGAGACTATTTAAAGGTAGGATTCTCAAGAATTGTTATTGTTTGTAAGTTCATCCAGATGTTGGCAGTTACCTCTAAAAGCAACCTCAAAAACTCCAGACCCTAGGAAACCATCACAACTTTTCTGAAGACATTTAGTCTCCAGATATACAAGTTTAGTTAGAGGGTTTACAATGTTCTAAAAACCAAGTCTGTAGAGATGACCGGAAATCAATGGGTGCCATATAGACAGTTTTGCCTTTTCAAAATACACTACTATTTCAAAAGACTAAAAAGTAGTTGAGAAAGGTCTCCTCATTAAAAGTGCAGAATCCAATGAGAGTTCTCTACTCAAGTGGGTTTTTTTACTGTGGACAACAGTTTAACCTGAGGTTACTACACATGAAACTGAGCTATAGACAGAAGATCAGTGGTAAGTCCAAGGGCCCACTTTAGAGCTTTACAGGTCTCTCCAACTGACCTTAAGCTACAATAAAAATTCACCTATAAGTACACATACATCAGACTCTTCCCTTTATGCTCCCCTGCAGTCTTTTAATTCCTCTTTTAAGCTGGGATGTACACTTACAAATATGACCTTTTGTGGTATACAACTCCTACCCCATTCAATTCTCTGCATTTTTTTTCCCCCAAGTTAGCCTATCTCCCAAAACGAACTTGTCATAGGATCAGACCAGCAGCAGAGAGAATGGAAATCAGTCCAGCAGCCCCAGCTTTAGTAGGCTTCAGTATTATGGAGGCTGTAATCTGTCCAACCTTACGCTAGCTTAAACTGGCACTTCCTTACAAGGAAGTTATCTTCCTCCGTTTCTTCAGTTTTTGCATCAACTCCACATTCTTTGTGCTGGCACAACTGTTTGCATAGCTGGACCATGAACTTCAATGAATTATGGTCCATCTAAAAAACTCCTCAAAATGTATTATTTTTGCTGGATTATTACTTTGGAGCTGAGTAATAACTAAGGAAGACAGATAGGGCTGAACTTGTTAACCAGGAAGACAGCAATGGCAGAGACAGATAAAATACAAGCACAGGTATAGCTGAGTAGCAAGACAGCACATGACTAAGACATCAGGAGGGAGATGAGGAAAAGTGCAAGACTGAACCAATTAGCTCAAGCAGCTGAAAGGTGGTTCTGTGAGTCTCAATCTCACCAAGGAGTTCCACAGGCCTTCTAACAATGGCATATAAGGGAAAGTGATTTTTTTCAGTTTTGTCTTACAATCTGAAAGGGTCATGCATACACTTATAGCTGTGTTAAAACTATTAGGATTGCCTTGGGAACTTACAATGCACACAAAAGAGCTGGATTAGGCTAATTACCTTTCCTCAGTACCAAGGTAGCTGTACACCAAGCCTGATGAAAACCAAGTACTCTAAAAGGTGTATAGCCATTAAGTACTTCTACTGGAAACTATTTAACCCCATCCTTTGAAGATAATGTTTTCAGTTTGAGATCCATCACTGCAACATTTAACTACTTCAAACAATTATCACAATGCCCTTATTAAGCAATCTCTTAACACAAAACTAATTAACTTATTATAGAAAAGCCGAGGCTTGACAGGAAGATCATAAGACAGATGATCACATAGCAAACCACACACAAGTCACCATCTTGACAATTCAAAGCTAACCCATTTCACCATGCACCAGGACGCAGACTACGAAAATGAACACGGTTTGTCATTACCATCCATAGTGAGGCAGCAATTTCTTTGATT
Source organism: Parus major (assembly GCF_001522545.3). Lineage (NCBI taxonomy): Eukaryota > Metazoa > Chordata > Aves > Passeriformes > Paridae > Parus > Parus major. The sequence continues at coordinate 17,626,712 of NC_031769.1, read as the reverse complement.
GCTTCAAATATTTTGCTAAGTGCAAACACATGGGCTACCAATAGTGCAAATGAAGAGAAATCAAAACTTGGGTTAGATATTGTACAATAAGTACCAAGTAAAAGAACTGGAAATACATGGAAAAATGCCTTGGAATTAAACATAAAATAATGAACTCATACTGGAGTATGGAGATGAATATGTACTACTTTCAAACCTTTAAAACCTCACAGTTAACAACCAAGATGACTAAGCTCTCAACAAGTCAAGATATCCATAATCCAAAATGACTACAACTCCCAAGTGCTTAGTTTTGGCAAGATTACACCAAAGAACTGTAAATAATGGGTAGTTTCACCTTACTCTAAAGTTGTCATGAGGTTGCATAATGTACAGCTAGTGTACAGATCCCTAAGGCACAAGATGTTTTCAAGGAAGAACAGAGTGTAGAGCATGAACTGAATAATGGGGTGAGTCAGTTATTGTAAATAAAGTTTGCCACCCTGAAACTACAGGAGGAAGATAAACATCTACCAGGCCCTGGCAATGGCATATTGCAAAGTGTCTGCTTTAATGAGCAAGGAATTAAAAAATTACTGTAGAGACTCTTAATACATCTGGTACAGGATATTCAAATAAGACAACAAAGTTGAGCCAACAAAAATTCATGCTGCCTGTTTCATGGAACATTGTCCAGCCCTCTCTGCTAGGGTTAATGAAATTCAGTTTCAAAAACCCACAGGAAAAAAAAAATGACACTAGTCTTTCCAGCACCTTATCTTGTAGATTGGAAGAAACTACAGAAGGTAGTTTTGAAAGTGCTGTCAGAGCTCTTTCATAGCTCTTCTACTCTCCTCCTAACAGAAGCTATTCTATGTGTGCCTTTCATAGTTTACAGAAGAATATGAAATATCACTCCCATTTGTATTTCATGAAGGCATGCTTACTACCCTTAACCTAACCATAATATTTACAATTTCTTTTTAATAGTCCATCCACTCAGTTGCAAAAGCAATATCAAATTAATTTCTGCAGTACACAGAGCCTGACACCCAAAAAAGAACCAAGTTTTCAATAAATAGCTCTTCCTGTTCTGCTTCCTTCTATATGCAAACATCTGGGCTGAGTGCCCAACTGACTATTTTATAATAGTTTTAATTGCTTTATTATCTGCTCTGATGTAATCAATGCTTTTTAATACATTGTTTCTTCTGGCTTCTTAGAAAGAGTCTTCTCCCATAGTCTTAACATAGCCTAACAGCACATCCATTAATTAAACCATTCACAAAATTGAGATTTTTTCCAAGCTCACTGTTGAAAATCTTGATTAATAACTTTAGTTTTACTTTGCCTTAGTTTTGAAAAGCCACTTATAACACAGCTACAGCAGCAATGTTCTGCATTAAATACAAATAGTAAGAACACACCTGACAAGTAACGAGTAGCCCTCCCCACCCTACGATAGTTTCCAACCAACCTGTTGTGCTGACAGCCAGTGCCATGAGTCAACATTATGGTTCCATATCCTCACAGTGCCACCAGTCACATCATCATTTAACACTACATTAAAAATATGGACACAGAAATTAACTCCTGTGACCTTTGAAGGCCTTCAAAAAAGTTACAGGAGTAACTACTACTGTGGGCTTGTTTTTTTCAACTGATCTCATCTTTTATTTAATGAAAGCTAATCAAAAACATGGAGTTTGTATTCCAGAGGGCATCACCTTGTTTTCAATTACTCAGGTTTCATCATCCTACAGAACAACTCAATAACACTTTTTCAGTGTCCTTTCCCTACATGTACATGTACAAACTTTTGTCAAGGCAAAGTTCTTAGGAGAGATTCTAGGTCAGTCAGGACTAAGAAAAGTGATTTATGCCACAACCAAGAGGTTCCACCTTACCTAGCAAGCTCTCCAGTTGCATGTTAAAACATAAGGACAGGTATTAATGACTGAGCTACTTGTGTATTTGTCCAGATAAAAGTTTGTGACAGGAAAGACCAACCGTATAGTAGCTAAGAAAACTCCCAAACTGAAAACTGACTACAACAGACATTTACAACTTTCTACAGATATAGAAGCATTCATAATGTGAACAAATATATCTTACTGCATGGGAGGGGGAGAAAGATGTATTTACTTCTCATGCTTCTCCCCCCACCCCAGTTTCTGACTCTGAGGTGAAGAAATCCAAGAGGTACACTGACAGACAGGAGTCCACAACCCTTTTCATTATTCTGTCCTGGTGTTGTTCCACTTCTGTTAAAAATATCAAGCAAGAATACAAGGAAGAGTGCAACAGTAGCATTAAGCTCACAGTGTCTCTTGTGAGCAGCTGAAGAAGGCCATGGAGTTCGTTATGTGTTGAATTTTTTAGCCACAGAAAGTACACGCCTGCTGTACTCCACAAAGTGCTGGGGGGGGGGAAGTAATTTTATCCATGTATTCTTGTTTCTCCACTTGCTTATTAGGCAGCAAGTGCCACTGAGAAGTCAGACACTGTTAAATTTTTGGATCAGCTTGTAATCATCCAAGAAACAGATGGTGATTACAGATTCCAGGGGCTGGGGGGGAGGGGGGGGGGGGGCCTGTTTGCTTTTGGTTGGGTTTTTTTTTAAACTTGTACAGTATGCTCAATAACTTCATTAGGCATTCATGCTCTTCTCCCAAATACATTTAATTTAATGGTTAAGACAGTAGGCAAGCTCTCCAGCAGTCTATTCTTTACCTCAAAATAAGTTACAAAAAAAACCACTTATATTAGTTTCCTGACATCTTTCAGGTTGATATTTTGAAGGACCTAAGCCTTCAAATTCCCAGCTTTCCTAAGAAGCTCCTAAACAGAAGCAGGCAACCAATTCTAGTGAGAGCACACTCACCATTATTGTGCCTGGGATGATTATCACAGGATACAGAAAACACAGAAGCTGTGGCTTTCATTTTTAGGCACAGAAAACAAGTTACATGCCACCTTCCTTCCCTCTCCTCCTTCCTACAGTCAGTGGAAATCCAGCAGCAGTGATAATATAGAGGTAAGAATGCTATTTACCACATCAGTTGTAAGTTAAATACAATTATGGTTAAAAATATAGCTTTAAGTTATACTAAACACCGAGTTTAAATATTTATTTCAGTAGGACAGCCAGATTATCTTTGACAGAGGGTAAAAGACCGAGATAAAATCAACTGTTAATGATGCAGATGCCTGCAAGATCCGAGCACTGACAATTAGTCTTTGCTGCTACAAGTCATCATCAGTATTATAATCAGATCTACAAAATAGGACACAGTTGCTTTCCCTTTCACTTAGCAGCAAGCTTCATCCCACAGCATATGTCAGAACACTAAGAAATGAATTTACAGCTCTGAATGTGAACACATTTTTTCTTCCTTCATAAGACATTTGGGTAACGTTCACATGTTTTCCTCTCACATGCCCTTTGAAGTTATACAGTACTACCAAGCAGGATTTTGTATTAGGTATCTCTTCTACCTAAACAGCAACAGAGAGTGGCTTACTGTTTCTTGAATGGGCAGGTAATTGATAAGAACCTTGGGTAACAGACATGCCTCTGCAAATTTTCCCCCCCCTTAGAATTCACACCTCTGCTGTCAGCCTTCAACTTTGTGGCACCAACATTTAGGTTTTCCCTTTAGAGTCATGCTTCCTCCTAGGACAGGAGAGTTAAGACAACAGGCTTGTTTTTCCCTTAACTTTTTCACATTCAAATTCTGAAAATCCTCCAAAACTCAACAATCAAGTACAGTCCTAAGATCAAAAAGTTAATAAATCTGCAGAAAAATCATCTTTTTCCTTTCTTATCTTCACCAAGTGTTTCCTTCCAAAACACGCAGCAATGTCAGAAATGTACGACTGCATCTCAGCTTCACTGTTTTAATATACATGTACTTATTCCCCATGACAGTAAGACTCAGAGACATCTATTGTTTCATTAATTGACAGGCACTACAGGCAGACTTAAATGTAATTTTTCAGATGATTACTGTGTTCCGAGTTTAATTTCTACCATCATGAACTATGATCTATGCTCAGTTCCTAGTCTTTGCTTATGGATTTCTGTTTACTCTGCTAAGAAACCTAAGGATTCTTAATTCCTCTTCTTAATTAATCCACACACACACTGTCTGTGTTTCTCCCATGAAAAACTCTTATTTGTGATAACAGAGTTAAACCATGCTGCACACTTCTTTTCATTTGCTGGACAGTGCCACATGAAGCATTACAAAATGACAGGAAAAGCATCTAAGAGAGAAGCCTGCAACACTTCAATGCTGCATTCTTGGCCAAGAAGAGATGTTTAATTTGGACACATCAAATTAACTTTTTTTCCATGCTCTCTCATTCAGCAGGATTTCACTTCCACAGGGCCTCCAAGCATTACTCATGACTACATTCTACAGTGGCGTAAGGAAATGGAATGCCATCTGCAGAACATAACAGATATTCACACCTACAACCATCACCTTCATGTGAATGTGAAGCCTCTTTTCTCTGAGCCTGTTGTGCTGCTGGTGTTGTTTTTTGTGCCTTACCAATGAAAGGATTTTAGTTCACAATTTTGAATCTTCTGTGCATGAACCTACACACTTTATTACATTTTCTACTGGGAACAACTATGCACACTACAGCACATGACTGCAGGATGGTGAGGATCACATATGGTGTTGCATTTGTCGCTATTTACTTGGTTATTACTTGTAGAAAAGAGGTCTTTCCTCTAAAAGTAGTGGTATTTCCAGTATGAACTCATATAGCAATGAGCTGTTGCAACAGGAACATCTCTGCTTTCATCAGTGATCTCTCTCCTCAGGGAGACAGTGAATAGCTACTATATGCTGCCATTCAGTACAAGTCTCTCACCCTGCAATTACTAGCTTGCTTTCTTTCATTAAAGAGGCCTGTTTGGGAATTTTCTGTAACACTAGCCACTTAAAAAGGAGCAAAAGAAATGTGTGTATTTAAGCCAAATTCAGCCAAACAGAATATCATACACTTCTGCAATTAAAGATGGCTCTGCTTTGTAGATAAATAACTACTGTCTTATCGGTTCATGACATAGGATGTCACTGCTCACAACTGACCGACAGAAAACTTGAAATCATTTGTCACCATTTCCTAACGACTCACAGCACTACCTTAAGCAGACTATTCAACTTCACTGAAGTTTCTTCTCAGTCTGGTACATACAGCCAAAGCATTTCCCCATAAACCTCACTTCAGGCACTGTACTGTTTAACACAACTCTAACAGGGCTCAGTCTTGATGCATCTCCAGGCTTTGGACAAAAACTACTAAAACATCCACAGAGGAAAAAACTCAGGGGATATGGATGCGTAGGAAACAAAAGGACTAGCGAGTAAATACTACAGGCTGCTCTGCCGGTTTCACGTGGCTGTTTCAAAAAATGTAGCCTAATCTCAAATTGCACACTGACATTCTTACAGACTCGCTGCTCAGCGGCAGACGTAAACCATACAAACCCGACACAGCCGTACCGGCTTGGCTCCTCCAGCCAAAGGGAATTCGTTTTTTTGCTCAACTGCCCTGACATCCGATTTCTGGCGATCTTTGGGCTCTACACTTTTAACCTGCCATGGTGGCTATTTAAAGATGCAAGGCTGCGACCTCAGCCTCGTAATGCCCAAACCATGTGACATCTTTACCAGGCTCCTAATTTTAACGCAGACCAGCGCCCAGCCGGGGGTTCTCTCGGAGCCCGGGCCGCCCGTCCCCGCAGGGTGATGGAGCACTTCGCAAATGGTGCAGTTCTGCCGCTTTACCACACCAAGCCCTTCCTCTTCCCCTCCCCCGCGCACACCGGCAGCGGACGCTTGCCGAAGCGACCTGCACGGACACGGGACGTACTTGGCCAGTTCCCACTGATAACCGGGATTTTTCCCAACTGCAGTACATCCATGCGACGCCCGCGCGCGGCCGGTGGCAGGAGCGGAGCTGCTCGGGCTCCGCTCGCAGCACCGTCCCCTCCCGGGCACCTCCCGCCCGCTGCCACCGAGCGGAACCGCGGGGCGAAAGGGCGGACACGGGCTACCGCAGGCACCCGGCACGACTCCCGCGCATCATTCGCTCCCGGGCAGGGCACCGCAGCCGCTCCGCGCCGCACTCCCCACGCTCGGTAACGCGCTCCCGGCCCCGCCGGGCGAGGGGCGACAGCCGGCGGGGAGCTCTCGGTGGCACGTGTCCCGCTCCCGCCCGTGCCCCCGCAGCCCCCGGGTGCGATGCCCCAGCGAGGCGGGATGGCTGGTGTGGGTCGAACGGCGGCGCTTACCGAGTGGTTGACCCCCCACATGAGGACGCTGAGCAGCGGGTCGCTAGCCCGGAACAACTTCACTTTTTGCGCCACGAAGTGCTTTTTCTTGGTCTTGGTTTTACTCGCCATGACGGGCACGATGCTGCTGGGGGCCGCCATGGCGCTGCCGGCGGCAGAAGTGGAAGGGGCTGGTGTGGGGTAGAACGGCGGGCGGGCGGCCAGGAGCGAAGGGCAGGGGCGGTCAGCGCCGCAGCCTCACGGGCAAGCGGGCGGCGGGCGGGCAGCCACGGGACGCCGGGCGCATCCC
>NC_031769.1:17600264-17620046 GCF_001522545.3 Parus major | reverse complement strand
CGGCTCTGCCGCCCCACTGCGCATGGGCCTCGCGCGCGGCGCCTGCGCGGCCGCGGACAGCGAGGCGGGGGGGCCACCCGCGCCTCCCTCCCCTCAGGGAGAGGGGCCTGCGGAGGTTCGTCCTGCCTCGGCGCCGCCCGGGGGAGGAGGTGGTTGTCGGCCGCTGCCCTCCGGCCCTCACACGCATCTCCAACCCTCTGGGAAACCGAACCTGCTGTCACCTTACTCTTTAGCTAGCTGGTCGGTTACACTGTAACTTTGTACAGTTTGTGTGATAGTTACTCCGGTTCCAGTTCCCTCTCTGTAAAACGATCTGTGGGAATGCGAGGGATCTCTGCGGCAAGGCTTTGTCAGCTGCTCCCGCCCCAGCTCGGCTCCCTGAGCAGAGCGGTTCCTTACAGCCGGCGTGCAGCAAATAGAGAAAGCTCGGTCCCCTTGAAGAGTATTGCACCCCTATGACCTCACTGTGCTGTTATACCCCCGGCAGAATGTTTCTTGATTGCTTCCATGGCCACAGAGGATGTGGTCAGTGACAGGCAACATCCTGCAAAGGCACCATCTGCCCGGCTCAGAAATACCGAACACCACATACACTTTGCTCCGCTGTATAATGAGGAACTCAATGACATCTGCCATCACTGTTCGGGGTCAGTACCCACGGGTAACATAGAGCATACATCTCCTGTGCCTTTAATAAGTCATACATGGGCTTCTGAATGATACAAACTGACCTGCCTGCTGTAGAGATTGCTTTGTTCGTCAGCTAATGCTTCAGCAAGGTGACCAGATCCTTACGGAGAAGCAAGAGCAGGGCAGCCCCCTGAGGTGGCCAAACCACAAGTAAGGGTCATCCCACTGCAAACAGTGCCCTCAGTGACAAGGCACGGGCCCACAGGACGCACACTCAGTGGGAAGGGTGCTGGCAAGAGCGCACATCACATCAACCGTCCCAGAGAAGCTGAGGTGATGAACCAGAACCATCCAGGAAGGTACAGTGTAGGCACAGGGTCTGTCCAGGGCCAGAAACAGAGGTGCAGGCCTACCTACAAGAGAGGCCCAAGGTATAGCGAGAGCACAGAGCTGGAGACAAGTATACCTACAACATAGCTCAGTCAAAGACTTAAACTGTGTCCTACCTGATCTTAAGTGGAGGTCCTGGGCAGAATATGTTCCCAGGTGTGGCTGTTCAGGGCAAGTAAGGTCAATACATGAGTCTGGGACCCCAACACAGTCTTACCTAAATTTAATGTGCGGCACGTATCCATTTCTCTCTTGACATTGTGATCACAGCAGCAAAGTTATCTATCATGCTGGAATCCAAAGCAGTAATGTTTAATCTTCCTCCTCCATAGAAACAGTTACTGGGATGTATCATATGGTCCCTTTCCTTCATCTTGTGGAGAATAGGACAAAAGAGAGATGTATTTAATTTTTTAAATTTAATTATGTACTTTTTTTCTTATCAGAATTACTTAGGAGTTACAGAGATACTAAACTGTAATTTTTGTTCTTGAAAGTAGATTCGAAAACAAAAATCCCTTATATTCTGCTGCAGTCAATGGAAGCAGCTGAGTAGTCAGCACCTTTGAATAAAAGCAGGTCACTTAGATGCCTAAATATAGGTTTGAAGTCAGACTTTCAGAAGAGTTCAGTACCCATTTTATCCCTTACATTATGCTTAGAACATGACATCTGAGCATTCTGCAATGCTGCACACATCAACATGACTAACATCTGCCACATATGTGTCTTTCATCATCTTTCCAGAGTAAATCCATGAAGTGAATTGTTTTGGTTTATAAATAATAAACAATAAATAGCAAACATTTTAGTAGGTTTTTTATAGGGAAGGCTGAAGAAGGAAGTTGCTTTTTTTTTTTTTTTCAGAAGACTTTCTTGTCATCTTGGTGTAGATTCTAAAGAGCTCTTCCCTGCAAATATAAGTTCTCACTAAAGAAGGTTGTTTTATCAGAAGAACAAAGGATGTTGACCATAACAATTATAGCAGAATTTTAAAAAAATTAAGGGCCTGGGCTATCTGCATGACAAGGTCTGAAGCGAAGATTTGTCCTCTTCAGTTTTAAGTACCACAAACAAAGATACCATAAACAAAAACCTACGGTCCTGTAGGGACCACTGTGGGCACAGGTTTTCCACTGAATCCATGATATAAATGGAGTTGGACTCAGGGGTCACTTGAAGAGACAAAACTTGATTACACTTGCAGCCTACACTCCTCTTGGGATGCCTCTTGCATTCAACTGTAATCCTATCCCTTAAAACGAAACAGAACAGAGGCTGAGGCCCTCCAACCAATGCCCACATTAAAAAAATTCCCAGTTCACTTCTTGCAGCCTAGACTTCCCTTTCAAAGCTCATTTAACTCACCTTCAGTTGGAGCTCCAGGGCTCTCTCTCCCCCAGTTCTAGCACTAACTCTGAGGGAAAATGTGTTGTGCTGAGTCACAATGCAGGGTCCCCAGCCATTGCTCACACCAAAACATTGTCACAGCCACATTCCTCTCACAGTCTACCCTTTCCTTTGATGTGCTCCCTTTTAAGATCCCTCCATCTGTAGCTCTAGACTCTCTCTGTCCAAATTCCCACCTTAACACTAACACAGATCTTTAGACCAGGACCTCCAGCCAGTGCCCTCAATAAAATATTCTCCCTGCCACATTTGCTCTACCCCACACATTTATTTTTTTTTTAAGACCTTTCTAGCTCCATTCCAGCTACAGCTCCAGGTCCTCTGTGTCTCTCAGCTCTAACCTTAAGCCTCAAACAAACCATATGCTGGGCTTTGGACGTGGTGCCAGTGCTTACACCAGGAAGTTCTTGCTGCCAAGTTCTTCTGGCAGCCTACACTTCCCTGGGACAGTCACTTTCTAGCCCTGAGCCAGCTGCAGCTGTTCTCTTTTTCCTTCTGTTAAACATAACCTCAAACCTCACCCTACACCTAGAAGTTATGTTGAGCCTTGGACCAGGCCTCTCTGCCATTGCTTCCACAAACAAGTTTTTGCAGGAAAGCTATCTCTGTGGCTCAACCTCTTCACTATTAGCTGTTCTCAAGCTTCCCTTCATCTGGAGCTCTAGGCTCTCTTTGGCTCCCAGCACCAGCCCTAACCCTCACACAAGCGGTGTGGTGGGCTTCAGACCAGGACTGCAGAGTACCAGCCACAATAGAAAGTTCTTGCAACAGTTTTTCCTGCACCCCAGGTGTGCTAGACCTGTTCTAACTGCTGGAATACATTCTCTTGTGTTGTCAAAAATAACCTCAGCTGTAACTCCAGCCATAAGAGCAGGCTGAGCCTCAGACCAGCCAGCCCTGCCAAGTTCCTTGAACTTAGACTATCCCTTAAAAGCCTCTCTCTAACTCTCCTGCTGGAATTCTAGGCTCTCTCCCCCAGCCTTAACTCTAATCCTGATGTCAACATAATCAAATGCTGTCACCCCCCTTTTAATTTCCAAGGCAAAACAGTCTCCCAGCCAAGTTCACTTTGCAGCCCATCTCCTTTCCAACTCAACTCAGTGTAGCTCTGGGCTGTCTTTCTTTTAAAACTAATTGTAACCCTAGCCTCTATTGGATTTGCATGGCAAGGTTTTGGTAGTAGAGGGGGTTATGGGGGTGACTTCTGTGCAAAGATGCCAACCCACACTGGAGCAATCTGCTCCTGAAAGATGTACATCCTGCAGAATTGGCCCATGCTAAAGCAGTTTGTGAGTAACTACAGCCTGCAGAAAGGACTCATATTGGAGAAAGTCATGGAGAACTGTCCCTGTAGGAGGGGCCTCACACTGGAGCAGGGGAGGAAGAAGGAAAATGGAGCAGCAAAGACATTATGTGATGATCTGACCACAGGCACCCATTCCCCCAGTGCAGGGAAAAGATAGATAGAATTGGCAGTGAAGTTGAACCTGGGAAGGAGACTCCCCCTGTCCAGTTGAGGAGGGGAGTGATAGTGTAACTTGATGGGCATCTGATATCTAGCCAAGGTCAACACATCTCAGCCATATCAATAAACCCAACCCAAGGTTAAGTCTTTGGCTACAATTTACCTTGGGCTAGGTCAAACAGAAAACTTCTGGGAGCAAAATTCTCCTTGGAGCTAACACTTCCAGTTATCCATTTGTTCACAGTCCCACTGCAGCAGAAACTTGTGGCTCCATCTCTCAAGCCTAACTCTGACTTTGATATCAGAGTCTGGGCTTCAGACATGACCCTCAGCCACTGCCCAGAGCAAGAAGTTCTTGAAGCCAATTTCTCTTTGCAGCCTACCCTTCGCTTTAAGAAGCCTCTTCCAACTGTCTAGCCCTTTCCTAGACTTTCTCTTTTTCTCAGCCCTAGACACAACCACAGGGTGAGCCTTAGACCAGGATACCCCACCAATGCCCACACCAAAACACTTTCCTTTCCAAATTCTCTCTGCACTGTTTTACTCTGAAGTTCTTTTTAAACCCATTCCAACTGAAGCAGCAGGCTGTTCTTCCCTCAACCCTGATTCTAACTGTACCCTAATCCTTACTGTAAACTAAGCCTTGGAGACAGGCTCTCTACAGAGAGAGAGATAGCACACAGTCCAGGTCTTTTCTCTGTTCCATTATGCCTTAGGGACAGTTTTGTGAAGGTGTGAGGGAAGTTTTATTAATACAGCCTGTCATGATGTGGAAGTTGTATTTCAGTCCATTAACAGTTTTTTATAGCATCTGTGACTATATGGTGCAGTCAGCATTCATGATGCCTATACAGAAATGGGAGATGAAAGACCTTCTGGGACAGGAAACACTTAAGAGCTAAGACTAAACCTGGTACCATGTTGCCTGTAATACCTACAGAGAGACATCTCCATTAGGAACGTGGTTTAGTGATGGACTTGGGAGCGCTAGGTTAATAGTTGGACTACTTCTTAGAGGTGTTTTTCAACCTAAATGACTCTATAATTCTATTTCTTGGATCACATATCTCCACAACTGCATTCATGCTGCATTGCAGGCAACACTGCTTGTTTCAGTTCACAGATAACTGGTGAACAAACTAACTTAAATGTTGTGATGATGGTCCAGACACTAACAAAAAAATGAAGGGCCAAGAGGTGACAGTAAAACCTCTTTTGAAGTTTTGGTGAGTCCTTAGCTGCATCTTAGAAATCTAGTCATGATCTGGTTCCCATGTAAAGCACTTAGGAAAACAGAGGAGATGAATTCTCTGGGTTACTGTGCATTTCAAATCCTGACTGGCAGTTCCTACTCAACTTCAAAGAACTCCACCTCTCAATATATACAAGTGTTTGAGACTTGGAATGTCCAGTTTTTTTTGATAACTGAATGTGAAGCTTTTGCATGCCACAAGGACTGAATAAGAAAGCACAATCAGGGCAAGCTCACATTGCTCAGAAACCTTATTAAAGAGGTTTGATGCCATGAGCGGACTAAGCTGGTCTTTTTGCAAGCACAGAATGTACTTTGCCTCTCATGAACTAGTTTACTATCTTTGATAGAACAGAGTGTATGTAGAAGCATCAATGGAGACCAAAAGGAAGAGCCTCTGGGCTTGTAAAATGTAACAAAGTAGGCTTGGGGTAAACTATTTATTTTGCATTGTCCAGTCTGCTCCATTTTTTTCTGCCATTTGTACTAAAATTTCTGCTTTGTCCCATTTTGGTGCAAGATACTCCCAACTGGAAGCTGGTGGACAAGGGAGAAGAATGGTAAACAATGTAGCAAGACTAATGAATGGCTGGCCTTGACTGACCTCATAAGTGGTTAGAATAAATTACAAAAAGAGTGTGAGCTCTCAACTTCAATTTTAAGAAAGGCCTGGGATTAAGCATGATGTAGCAAGCTTGCTTCTAAAACCTGTGTTCTCTTTTTGGTGCTTGCCATAGAGTTTTGTTTAACATTATTATTTAAATATAAAACTCGTTTGTTCCTTTATATCAGTATGAAAAAGTATATGAATCTCTTGCTTTTTCTCTCACTGGTTACCCAGAGCATTTCTGCTGGTGAGTTGGGGTCTCCAATTTGAAGGACAGGGATATCACATAGTTTGTGGGGCTTTACCTAGCTACTGGAAGGTAATATTTCTCTTTACAATTATTTTCTGCAGCTGCAAAGAACAGAAGGCTCACAGAGTTTCCGTGGGCCAACTGCCATAGAAACTAATTTCAACTAAGGCAGACTCATAAATTGTTCCATTACTCCATAAATTGGTCTGGGCACATGTCACTTCAATCCAAGTTGGGTTACTTTAAATCTACCCTGTAGTTCTAAAATGCTGCCACTTTTTAAAAAAGAACATGTCTTAAAGACATTATGAAAATAAGTAAAGTCTGAAGTCAGTTAATATTCTGCAAGAGCACAAAACCTACAAGAATGTCAATTTATTAACCATTACCATTTTTTTTTGGAAATACAAAAAGACCAGACCAATATTTTTAAGACAAATACTTTCCTTCATTTGTAAATTGAAAAGGAGGAATAGAAACCCAGTATCTACCAACTATTTAAAATGCAGACTCTTTAATTGCTCCACATTCAGAAGAACAAGTCTATCTGTATGGGGGAATGCTTACTGGATACATATGTTTACAGGCAGAAAGTATTGCCTGCTTTCAGATGTGCCTTTAAGAGCTATAGGAATCACAGAATTTCACATTGTTACATAAGATTCCAAGTGATCTACAGAACAAAATTTAAAATACAAATTCAAAATTGTTAAAATTAATTTGCAAAGATGAATGTAATAATTTCTTAAGCCAAAAGGATTCTGGCATTTCATTTTAAGCACTACCATTTAAGCACTACAGTTTATTTTTGTTCCTCAACAGGAAGCACAGTACAAAACCAAAGCCCTGCAAAGAGATTATCAGCTCCAATTTGAGATCAGGCATCTAACATAAGTAATGCTTTCTTTTTTTTTATTTGGTTTTTTTTAAGGGTGAAAAAATAGCATCCCACTTCAGTCTAGGCTTGGGAAATTAGTACAGCCAGGTGCAGCTCCTGTAGCCACAATCTTAAAAACAGTGGAAGCCAGCACAGCTGATTTTCACCTTGCTTGGCTCTCCATAAACGAGCCAACTAAGTGTCCCTACGATCAGCATCCAGCAGTAGCAGTGTCCATTTTAGTTCAAACAAAGTCAATTCTCCAAGGCAGAAAAATGCAAAACCCAACTGTCCTGCTCCCTCTGGGGCCCTCTGCTTCCCTTTTATGACTTCCTCACTTCGGCAGCACAGCTGCCAGTTCCACCTCCCAGCAAGTTTAACAAGCCACAACTGCCAGGTTTTGCAGCTTATATGGTCTTTAAGGGCTAACCTCTTCCTTTTTCTGTAGAAAAGGGTTTTAACCCTTTTTAGGTTCTCAGGGCCTATAGTTCAACCTTGTGAGTTATTTGCTTGCAGTTTTCTAGAGTAACAGATTTTCTAGTGTCCCTTTGTTGATTCAACTCCTGTTTTATCAGGTGTTATCAGCTAGGAAATTGCAGAACTGCTCCTGTACATTGTTGCTCCAGCTGGGGGGTTAGAGGGCAGTATATACAGTATATAAACCTTTTCTTTCCCCATTAAATTCCTCAAACTTACTAAATTTCACTCTTAAAATAATGATATTTTACAGAAGGCACCAAATATAATCGTAATAAGGACACTCTGTATATACATTTTCTTGTTTACTCTCCAGCTTGAAAGGTGTTTTGCTCAACATCAGGTAATAAATGTAATTTTGAATAATCTATTAATTGCTCTCGTGCTGGCACAAAAGCTTTCTTTCTTTCTATTTTTTTTTTTTCAAAATACACGCTCTTTGTCATATTGAAAAGATTTTAAGATTCCTGTATCTGCTTTTAATAACCCTTAAAACATAAAAGGACACACAATTGAATAATAGATTGAGAAATCAGATGTAGTATTTAATTCTTTAATTGCACATTCTTTAATAAAAAAAATCCTTGGTGCAGTTTATCTAATTTTGTAAAAAACCTGAAACACTGCAGGTTCCATTTTCCCCTAGCGGTTATATTTGTAATTTTCAAAATTTCAGAAGAATTTTCAACTCATAGCCCAGAAATACAGATTCCTTAGCATCTACCATTTTAGCATTGTGTGTGTAGTGTGGTTAATCACAGGAACTATAATAGCTGAGGAGCTGTCACAGAATTACAGTTGTTCCCACCAGTTGTTCTATTTTGGACAGTTGTCCCTGGAACTGCAGGTTTTGTTTTGAGAAAAGGTTATGCTTGTGCATTCTTTCAGAGTTGCTTTAGGACTTTCTAGCATTCTTCTGCTGGAGACCTTGAAATGCTCCACTGATAACAATTAGGTTAGCCCTGGAAATTCTGAAAGTCATGGAAAAGTAAGATACAGAGTTTTTGAAGCTCAATTTACAGAAACATCCTTTTGTTTTTATGCCTCCATTCAAAACCTCAGATACCAAGACCCGAGTACTGTCAACAATAACTGAACTCTGAAGCTCTCATAGACCTTGTGAAAAATCACATCTCCCATGTATCTAAACAGTATCTATACTGTATCTAAACAAAGTAACAGGTAAACATCTGCCCAACTTATATTGAAAGAAATCCCATGGTCACAATTGCACCACCTATCAGTTTGATCCATTCCAGTTCTGAAATCTCCAAAGAAGGAAATCCTGCAGTCTTTCCAGTATTTGGCCACCTGTACAGGGGAAACATTTTTCAGTATATCTAATAAGAATTCTAAATGATCCAACTTGTGGCTGTTGCTGCTTGTCCTGTCATTGGTGTCTCAGTCTGCTCTCACAAGCACGTCATGCAGCTCTATAGCTGTCCTGGTGGTTCCCCTCTGCACCTGCTCCAGTATGTCAATGCCTTTTTTGTCCTGGCTACCCCCAAAGAGACACCTCAGATACAGCCTCAGAAGTACTGAATAAAGGGCAATCAATGCTTTCCAGACAGGCAGAAAATAATACAGCCTATTTAATCTGTCCCAGAAGCAAGATCCCAGGCTTTGTTTGCCCTTGAACTTTCTGAGTTTCTGTCAGATCATTCTCCAGTCTCTCCAGATTCTTTGAACCACAGCTGCTTCCTCCAATGTCATAATGCCTACAAACTTGCTGAGAGTGCACTCCATCCCACCACCCAGGTCATGAATAAAGATATTGAACAGTGTTATCCCCACTATGAATCCCTGAGGGAGGCCACTTGTACGACCAGTCACCAGTTCTGCTTCATATTGTTGATTGCAACTCTTCCAGCATGGTGGTCCAGCTGATTTTCCACCCCTGCTATCATCCACTTAAAGAATCCATACCCCACTAATTTGGCTCTAAGGAGATAATGGGAAACCATATCAAAGGCCATGCTAGAATCAAAGTACCCAACATTCACTGCTCCTCCCCTCATCCCAGAGCGAGTCATCTCATCACAGAAGGCAATCAGGTTGTTCAGGTATAATTTACCCTTGATAATTCTGTGCTGGCTGTTCTCAATCACCTTTCTTATCTTTCAAGCTTGGAAATGCTTGTAGGAGACTCAGTATGTAACATTCCCAAGGAGTGCAGCACAGCTGAGTGGCCTGTACAGCCTCAAATTCTCCTTGCCCTTCTGAAAGATGGATGTGTGTTTGCCTTCTTTATTTCTGGCTTCTTTGTAATATATTATTATTTCAGTCAATTTTAAAAAAATCTAATGGACTCTAATATACTATTAAAGGGTTAAAATCTATCAGATCTCTCTTCTAGGGAAATTTTTTATTCTAATGTAAAAATCATGCGATATTTAGGTTTCAGCAAATTGTGATGTGGTTCTGCTATAGAAATTTTTATCCTAGATAACAATCTTATCTCAAATTCTTTTGATTTACATGAAAAATGCACACTTTCCAAGAAGTATTCTGTAAGAAAATGGAAACTACATGTAGTAATCTCCTTAAATCACTTTTCATTACTAAAAAAACTTCCTTGATGCCAAAATATATTTAAAATTTTACTTTTTTTATAAAATGAATGCAAACAATCAACTTGGTAAATACCGGAATATAAAAGGAAAGAAAGCAAATTATGTACTTGTCCCTCTAACTACTTTGTAATTACTACATAAAGCTCAAAGGATTTCAGAGAAGAGCAAACCGATTTCTCATGGGACCAGAAGGAAGATAGGTGTAAGAGCTGCTTAGGCACAAGACCAAAAGAGATTCTAGTGACATCTCCAAGAAACTGCACAAAATGCAGTAGACCTGAAGAGAAAGGTGTTTGAGTGCATGGTAATGTGCGGCAAATTTGTGCTTAGACTCGTCTTTCAAAGGTCTATGCAGCTGCAAGCCACAAGGCCACCACTGCTCTATGTGAGGCCATGGTAATGGCTTTGTTCAGTTTACTAAAACTTTTTGCTCTTGTACATGTTTGAAAGCACACATGTATGAGCCCTGATCTACACATTTGGTTTTTGCTGATGTTTTGTTGTTAGATGAGTAGTGTAACATTTTATGTAAATAGTTACCAGGTGCAGAGGTAACTGCAACTGTTTACACTAAACAGTTTTACTGGCAAAGGTAGGTTATTTTCAGTTGTTAGAAGCAGTTGCTACACTCTAAGAGCACCTTTTTACATGTATGTCATCTTCCACCCTCAGATACTGTAGTGCTTTGCCTGTTACGGTTTTAAAAAGTACACCTAAACTGAATCATTACAGCTCTTCTAGAGCTGAGGAGGTGCCTCTTTGCCCAAGGTTTCTTCCTTGGTAAGCTTTAGCAGTGGAGGTGGCACTTCCTGGCGATCGTGGGGATGACAAAACACTGCTCAATCTGTTTGTGGCTTGGTGTCAGTGACCAGAGTCCTGTTGTGAGATTAATTAGCAGGGATTATCAGTGCTGTTCAAGCACTGTGACCTGCGCTTTGATAGTTATACAATGTCAATATATACAATCAAAGCTTTAATAGTTATACAATGTCATACAATGTCTCTAAAAACTTCATGGCACTCTTCAGCAGCACATCTCCCAGGTTTTTATCAGAACTAATCAGTTTTAGGTTCTCTCAATTTCACTAGGGAAGCATGATAATTTCCAGAAATTCAGCTTTGGAGAAAGCCAGTGGTCCCATGAGGAAAAAGAAGCCATTGTAGGTAGGAGCTGGATCAGTTTGTTTGCTCCAAATTGATTATGTTACATCACTACCAATGTGTAGTAAAGGACTTGGGAAACTAGATATGGCCAGGGCTAGGACCAGCACCATTTGCATTGCAGATATTGTTTTGACAAGTAAATGAAAGCAGACTAGCCCCATTTTTCATCTGGGGCAAGTTATAAAAATTCTAAAAATATGGCCAAATAACATGAGTCTTGTTTTATTTTAAAGTGACACAATATAAGCATGTGATTCATAACAGTTTAAAATTGGTTATTAGTGTATTCTGTGTTGTTTTTAACTACTTTCTCTACATTTTTTTTCTTTTGATATTCAAGAATCCAGCTTGTATTTATTTTGCATGAGCAAAATCCAGCAGAGTGGGATGACAATTGACATAACACAGGGGAAGTGAGGGTATAGAATTATCTATGTGAGTTACTATAAGCAAAAAGGAATGTCTTTTCTAAGCATAGAACCTTAACCCCAGCTTGTTCCTTTTCTCACAAAAGAAAAAAAAAAAAAAAAGAGCATAGCTCCTTTAAAATCAAAGAAGCTACGATGATTAGTACCAGGAGAGCATCTTATCTGTGATTAAAGTAGACTTGGTGATTGATTCATTGTGGGGGTGGGGGGTGTTGAGGGGAGGAGGACTGAAATCACAGGTGAACAAGTGATATATGCCCAAAGCTTGCTCTCTAAAGTAAATTGGTTTAAGTGTGTGACATGGGTAGGATTGGAGGGCAGAAAATGGAAGCAGAAGAAATACCACAAACCACAGCTAATTTTGTCTTCAGCTTTCTTTTGCTGTCACTGTTTCTGCACTTGGAGATGAAGCTGCAGCCACATTTCCTCTGCAGGCAAGCAGAAAGGGTAGCTGAGAAGCTTGCAAACTGCAGAGTTATGTGCAGCATTGCAGGAGTTTTCACACTGATGAAAATGTCAGCTCTTTGATGTTAGGTACTGCATGGTACTGCAGAAATTAAGGCAGAGTTCCCATCCTGTGTTGAAGAAGACAACAAGGAAGCCAAGAATCTTTGTTTTTGCTTTGAAGCAAAGATAAACAGAGGGTGTCTACAAATAAAATATTCACATGTTCCAGTTGTTTTTCAGTTCCTTGAATAACTATAATTTGGTTTGAGCTCAAGTGTAAGATATGTTTTAAACTCCCACCCCATGAAAGGAAAAGGCTCTGAGGCCTAAAGGCTGTTCTGAGTAAAGAATCAGGGTATTGGTGACACTGGACCAATACTACACTTTCTGTTTCAGACACTTATAGAACCAACATTTACCCACAGAAAATTGTCAAAAAAAAAAAAAAAGAATCAGACCTGCTTAAATATTTGTGATGGGGCAAAAAACTTTTTCCATCCTACTCACTGTTTGCAGACCACATGGTTTCTGTTGAGGTCCTGCTGGGAACAAAAGGGGAAGAAAGAAAATCTGGGGTAGATTGTAGAGTCTCTTCTATTTCCAAAGCAGAGAAAACACCAGTAAATATAACAATGTAATCTGACATTTTTGTGTTCTTTTCTGTATTATTCTGGCTGCTAAACACTACAAAGGAGAGGCTTTAGCCATCCTTGTAAATGGCAAACAGGTCAGCTCTTTTCACTAATTGTTGGGCAGAATCTATTTTTCAAGATTATTATCTGAATACCAAAGAATAGTGCTAAGACACCATTTAAAAATTCCAAGAAAATATTATTTTTTGTCATTTAGTGCTTGCACAACTAGGCAGAAATATACACACAAATACATGAGTCAGAAAGACTGTTGCAGCGAAGAGCTCAAAAAAAGGGAAATGGAGGAGAGACAAGTACATAATACAATGAAGAGGGAGCGAGAAAGCAGTGGGTGTTTTCTTTCCTCTTCTGCACACTCTTTGTGATGAGAAAATTATTTTGGAAGTTTAGGCATCAGATATTAAAAAAAAGTAGCAGAGAAACCATGATTGAGATTGTTCTTTTGAAACAAGAATTACCTTATAAATGAAATTAAATTGCTTCTGCTTGGACAGCAGGTGTCATGAAGTATGTAATCAAAGTGACCTACTCTGTCAACAAGTTGTGTTTCCCCTTTTGCCCAGAGAAAATAAACAATTCGTATGACTTATCATGTCATTATTGTATTAATTTGCTTTCTTATCCATTACTGGGATGTTTTCTATCAGTTACTAAGTTCCTCTTGGCTTTGTCCTCATTATATTCGCTTACAGAAAGTAGTATTAGCTTGAAACAAATCTCTCAAGGAGAAAGATGTACTTCTCTAATCATTCCAGTAACACTGAAATATTGTTGCTTCCAACAGTTTCTAAGGAAAAGTAGGGAAAAAAAGCCAAGTCAGACTATCTTTTGGATGAGGAACTATTTTAAAAAAATATGTCCTCTTTTGTATCTTAATTTGGTTTCTATGAAGAGAACAGTATTTGCATGTCAGGGAGCAGAGTGAATGGTACAGGAATGGTCTGTGCTGTGGTTAACTCTTACAGGTTGACCCCCTCTGTCCCATGTATGGGACACCTACACGGTGTTACAGGAGTGTCACAGGCACCATTCCCTGACAGTATCCCTGTCTAGCTTCAGTGTATCCCAGCTAGTACACAAAGAAATTGCATGCTAAATTCCTACCATTCTTCCAAATACCATGCCACTTGTTAGGTAATAATAGCAGTAATACCAAAGTAGTAATTATGAATATAGCGATAGTAAACATTGAAAAGATAAAAATATTCTCCTATGAAACTTACAGGACAAAGTAATTTCTCTGTATTGCAGCCCTGAGATTATTACCAAGTGTTTCAATAACAACGCTTTAACAATTTTAGGCTACAGTCTAACAAAGTGGATAGATACATTAAATATAAAATGAATGTAGGATAGATGTGGAAATTTACAGCCATGTAAATAACATGAGCATAAGGGATTAAAGTTGATAGCTGAACCACTTAAAAGTTTCGCTTTCTAATGGTTCCACCACTGTCCTGGAGAGTTTCATAACTGATTTTCACATGAATAGAAAATTTTAAGATTTAAAATCTTATTCCTGAATACTGTCCATAAACATGCAGACATATTTTCCATGATGTCCAGGTGAAATTTTTCAAGCTTAAAAGAGAATATCAGTCTGAAAAATCAGCTGCCAATCTGATGATTCCTTTTCTCTTTTCCTCCACTTATTTCTGACTCTAGAAGTTCAGCACCATAAATGGTGCCCTCATTGAGTTCACCTGGTGAACTGACTGGGCTGGACCTCAGTAAAGAGTTTTGGTCACACCCAAAGTCCTTTCAGGAAGATGAGCTCTGCACTGTAGGAGGTAATGCAGCACTGTAACAATATTTTAAGCACTTCAGTAAAGAGTCATCTCACCAAATATACACAAAGGAGGGCTCTAAGGAGTAGGAAAGTGTCATTGATTACACATTTATCACCTAAGCAAAGTGCACTTGAAAAACATTGAGATAAAAACAACTACCTGAAAAAGAGCTATCCTGTGGTAAAACTACTTCAAGCTTATACCTAAACTGAAGAAAATGTGAAAAACAGCATCTGACAACTGGTTCTTTTGGTTTTTACTCAGGAAAATCACTCTGATTGAGGAGAATTTTACTCAAAGCATGAGATCTATTGGGTGCCTTGGGATTTACTTACACTGGTCTTGGAAAAACCATTTTTGCCTTGAAAATGAAAATTGATGGCTTAGAAGAAAGGCCCTATTCCAAAAGGAAGAAAGCCCTGGGGCCAGTATGAAATCAGATACTCCAGGATCGCAGTGCACAGCAGGTGACCACAGCACAGGAAGCTGTTGCAATGAAAAAAGAGGGAGCAAGCAGCCTTAATGTCTGAAATTAAATGAAACCATGCACCTCCCACCTCTAAGGCTAGAAATAACCAATTTGGGCATTGTTAGCTTCCTGATAAGGAGAAATTTCCAACATTGTAGAAATTTTCAGAATGCTCATTTTCCTCTCTGAGCCTTTTTCTGCTGAGAGAAACCTGAAGTTTTAGCTGACAGGACATGTAGGACTTGTTGCTATCTTAGGAAAAGTTTATAATGTAACCCAATGGAAGTTACTAGTGTTATTTAGTATTTATGTACCATATTATCTTTTTAAAGATTGAATAAATTACAGTTGATTTCTTAATTAACTGATTCTCAGCAGATGGGGAAAACAGACATTGAGAGGTTAGAATAAATTGGCCATACAAGTAAATGGCAGTCAGGAACATGAATCAGTATCTTCTGGCAAACAGGGCACAAGTCTTTGCCAGTCTGTGACAATATGGGCTAATCTGGTATCCTGTGCTTGCTCGCTCCTGTTTGCCTTCTGCCAAGAGGCAGTGCTTTATGCGTGCCGGGAGGCCCCTCATCCTGGCATGTAGGATGGTCTGGCCACAGCCACTGCTCTACACCAGTCCTCTTTTCCCAGTGAAGGACTTTATTGTTCCATGCACAAAAAATCCTCCACTGTTGACTTTTCAATACTTAAGTTCAAGCTTATTTCTTCACACCATTTTCAAAACCCTAAGTGACCTGATCCAAAGTAATTAGATTTACTGATGCATTTTAATCCTCAACCCTTATAGTAATTTTCTAAAAAGTTACCTTGTTTATCAGATGATTTATGTGATTCAAAGTCTTAATTTCTTGAGATCTCTGAAATTTAGCCAATGCATTACAGGTATGATGGACAACTGTTCAATATGATCACCTTAAACACTCTGTAACTTATGGCTTGGTCTGCTTTGTAAAAATCTGTGAAGTTTTCCCCTTTCAGGCTGGAATCTGTTTTTCTCTCTGGATGATACACAACCTTTAAAGACCAATTAAAAAAAAAACAAAACAACCCTCTGATGCCTTCCCTTTTTGGGGATCAGTTTTAGGTAGAGAATGCTCACTTTATTGCCACCTGAGGATGCCAACACCAACACTTACCCGACTGCTAGCAGAGATATGTCATGTTGCAAGCTCAGTCCCTTAGGCTTGATTTCTGCCAAACCAGCAGTACTACTGGGACAATGGCTGAGGTTAGAGAAGGACTTGATTTGGGGTTTCAAAGCATTGTTGTCTGGATTAAAATCTAGATCTTTGGGAACAGTTTTCCCAAAGCTATTATTGGACTACTCAATTATTAAAACATTTCCATGTGAAGAGAAGCCCAGCTTCTGTGAGTGGAAAATCTGACAATTTCTTCAGATATTCAAAGCATCTCTTATAAAACCATTTGGCCATGTACTCATTCCTTTCAGGGGAGCATCTATCTGTCAGCTTCACGTGAATTAATTTTATTCCTAGAAAACTTATTATGAAATAAAAAACACTATTCCTGGCATAATTGCAGAAGAACTTCTCTCTTGTAAATATTCACAAGTTTTCTGGATGTGGTCCTGGGTAACTGGCTTTTGGTGTCCCTGCTTGAGCAGAGGGATAGACCCGATGACCTCCAGAGGTCCCTTCTAACCTTAACAAGTATAAACATGGCACTAATTAATCTTTTGTCTTAACTTTCACTGATGCTGCAGTTCCATCACAATTTAGCACCTCTTCACCTCTCACCCCTCCCACCTTATTCCCCCTTCCCTCCCTTGTGCTACCACTGCTGCATGGCTCAGCCTGCCAAGATCCAGTTCACAAAATCAGCATTCTTTGAGCTTGTTTAAATCCCTGAACTGGTACACTATGGATCAGATGAGTACCAACACCAGCACAAGAGAGGCAAGGAAGCAGGCAGGGTAATTTATCAGGGAATCGCAGCCTTAGGCATACTCTGGGGTGTGTTTTGGCCATGAAAGCCAGGAGCTATCTCATCAGCACTACACCTCTAAAACACCACTTTTAGGAGTATGTTCTCTTTCAGCAAACATACTGTTTCTCAAACAGTAAACTTGGAAATTTTCTGTTTGTCACTGGACATGCAGAGTCAACAATTATTTTTTGGAGATCCTTCTGTTTCTCTACAGACACTGTATTTCTCTATCTCCATTTCTCTTTTATTATACTGTGATTAAAGGTGTGGATTAATTGCTCACCATCTGTGGAAATGAAATGGAATAACCTGAAATTTGCTTGAGATCTCCCCTCCTGTGATGTGCAAAGTTCTGTTTCTTCCACTCTTTTGTCTTAGGAATTGATATTTAGACATATTTCACTGTAATTTCACTAATTTTTAGAATCACATGTAATTAAAATGTTACTATTTGGAAGTTTCAGCCTTTTGAGATTAGTGGCATCTTACAAATATCATGCATGCCATGATGATACTGCAGTTTTGGTCAGGGGCTGGAGTGGCACACTGCCTCTGTATCCCATTTCTATACTTTGAAACATTGCTGCTTTTTTTGCACTTTCACAGGCTTGGATGCATCCTTCCCTTGCAAACGGCCAAATTTGGACACCTCATTCTTCAAATATTGCTATTAAAATCAAAGAATGCTAATGGCTAAATATAATTTTGCTAAATAATTTTGCTAAATAATATTGCTAAATTAATGAGAATATACCCTTCATCTTTTGCAATATAGGAATTTACTACAGTGCTGGCTATAAATTTTTCAAAAGAAAAGATACTCAAAAGACATGAGAACTGCGTTGGTATGTAACTAATCAGAATCTGCCTTAGCCATAACAAAGCTGAGTACCTTTTTAATTTCTTATTTTAAAGGAATGGTAAAAAGAACCAAAAAGATCACCTGCCTCCACCACACATACAGTAATATTATTTCTTACCCTTTCTAAAGATTTGGAAAAAAAAGGGGGAATGATTCAGTATTACTTGTCATACTATTAATGTATAAATATCTGTTGAAAGGGCAGCTTAGGGAGCAGATACTCAGGATATGCAAAGGCACTGAGCAGTTACTCATATGCTAACTGTGTTTTTCCCTTCATATTATCCTGCCCACCAGTGTCTAGCATTCAAATTGTACATCATCCTTTCGTACTGTTCAGGTCTGATCCCAGTTTTTAAATGGAAAAATGTATTAATAGAGTCATAATCATCTTGCTTCCCTGGTCCCACTAGCTTTGGAAGAACTGCATTTCATACATTATATGTAACCAAATTAAAAGGCTCACATTTTTTTGTGTGTGATTTCTGGCTCACAGAGGCTGAGTATAATTATTTCTTCTAGGGTATTGCATTATACTGTAATTTGCACAATGGCCCAAAAGCCTTCCAGTGTGCCAGCAGAATCAAAAACTCTACCACTTTATGGTCAAGTGCAGTGCTGCTGCTCTGCTTGTTTCAGCATGGGTAGACAATTAGATAAATAGGGTGGAATTAACCCACTCATCCCCAAATTAGGGGTTCTACTAATACATAAAAAGAAACACTGAGGTTGGAATATAAACCTATTGATTTAATTTCATCAAAAGTCACTAACATAATATTAAATAACATATGAATTAATTATTTTGAAGTGTGCAACTTGAAATGTTGAAGAGGTTCTACAAAAGATTTTCATACTGAGATTCATGAAATTGTTTCCCCTGCAGCCTTCAAAAGCAGAAACTATCCTTTCTGTTCTTCTGTACGAGTAAAATTAGGTACCATTGAGTCGCAGCTGTCTCAGTGGACAGAAAACATTTTTATTGTGACAAAAAGTACCCTCATATGAAGCATTTCAGTAATGCCACCATTTCAGCTGTCAGCTGACATTCAGCTTGACATTTACAAGGTGACTTCAATGACATTTCTGTAATTTGACTAACTAATGAACCTGAATAATCAAGTGATGATAGCTGAGATAAAACCCAAGCATCTGAGACACATCTCCAACTTACATTTATGTCACACATTGCTATGAAATTTTGGTGATTATAAATACTTTAGTGGTTTTTTAAAATCTTGGTTGGATAATGAATATCACAAAAGCAAAAAATGTAAAGGAAAATTAATCTCAAATCATTGTTAAATTTGTACACCTGGGCTCACCATTCACTTCTTACAGAACAGAATATCTTATTCTTCACATCACAGACATTTTTAATAGCCTATAATAAAACTCAGTAGTTTTTCTGCTCTCAGATTAAATTGTGCTTTCTTGAGATTAGATTATTGCAGTGAAATGCCACTTTTAAGACATTGGCTGAAACAGAAACAGTAGCTGTACCAAAGAGAAATACCAAAAAAGTAAGTTCAACTTTTTTCTTTACTTGTCAAAGCAATTGTTCAAGGTCTCATTTAATGAATTTTTGAAGCAATTTCAGAGTTCCCATTATATTGAGAAAATGATGCCAATTTTCCTGCATGACTACCTTTTTTTTGTTATATAGAAAATAAATGCTCAGGGAAGCATATAATACTTTATTTTTCATATACTGAAATGCATAATTTCATATATATTTTCACTTAGTGTTCTGAGTTAATCTAGTACTTACTCTGCAAGTATTATTTTAAGAATATCTGGATCTGGAAAATTAAGGTATGTCACTGTAATGAGTTGCTGTCATCCTTTCTCCTGTTATAGCATGGCTAACGTCAACATTTCAAGACATTATATCTATTCTCTTAAATATGTTTATTCAGATGTATCTATTTTCTTTTTTCCTTTGGAAGTGTTGGAAGCTAAGTATATTCCTTACTATTCTATTTTTCTAAAGAAATTTAGTTGCTTTTAATAAGTCAAAGAAACCTTTTATCTTTTCATCACTTCCCTCAAGTTACTCCTCTCCTCTCCTTTCCT
>NC_031769.1:17464776-17599954 GCF_001522545.3 Parus major | reverse complement strand
TCTCCTCTCCTCTCCTCTCCTCTCCTCTCCGGCTATGAACAAGGATCAGTTTGCTTAAAAAAACCAAACCACACCAAAAAACACATGGGGAAAGATTTGTTTCTGATGAGGCAACCTAGAAAGAGCGAAAGAGCAACACTATTAGGCATCTGGCATTTAGCTCCTATTACAGGCAACAGTAAGGACAGGTCAGTGATACAAACAAGAGAAATTAATTTCCTCACAGGAAGTGTACTGGCTGTCTTTTTAATTACTTCTGTTCCAAATGCATTCCATAAATTCCATTTTATGACTTTGAAAATGTGCACTTTATTTTTATACTTCAGTGGGTGATCATGCGCCTCTCTAGATGGGTAACTAGAGTGTTATTGAGAGTGTTCTTTTCAAGGGTGAAAAAATCCCCAAAACCTCACAACATTTTGGAAAACTTATAATTTAATAGGCATTTTGGATCATATAAGCATTGTATGGAATAATCTATATTGTACAGAACTTCTAGGGCATCACCCCAACCCTATTTGCATCATTATATTGGAATGCAGCTGCTTTTATGTAGCCACCATCACTCTTCTTGTATCTAAGTCTGTCTCAAAGGTGCAGTAGATGCCTCAGCTAACCAGATATAACCTGAGAGAAAGAAGTCCTTGAGTAGAGAGAAGAGGCTCAAAAGTCATCCTGACTTTGAATGTTAATTGTAGGACTGAGTGAAGATTTTCTGAATATACTATTTTGTTGTGAAATACTTATTTTATTAAAGAAAAAATATTTTCAGGCATATTTGCACTACATTTGTAATGGTTTAGACTCCACCAGCCTCCCACTTGCCTCTTGGTTATTCCGTTGGATTTTTTTTGTTCATACTTTCCTATTCCACCGTGCTTTTCTGGCTCATTATCTTTGTCCACAGATGGGATTCATGCCTGGGAAATCATACTAGCACAGGGCAAGCTTGCAGTCACTCTACAAGTTCCCTAGTAAAATGCTCTCAGCTCTCAGTACTTCTTAACCCAGAACTACATGTGTTTCGTTATTTATTGTGGGTATCAATGGATTTCACATGGGAAAGCATCAGCTTCAAGTTCAGCTTCACTTCTTCCGAAGTATATCTCAATATAAAGAAAGTTCAGCCTTGTCTCTGAGTTCTCAGGTTGTAAAGATGTTCTTGTGAAGTCTTGGCAATCCTAGGAGCTATCAGACATGTGATTACCCTAAGGAAAGTGGAAACTGCACATTTTTCAAAGTGCAAATTTCTCTACTGAACATGAGCAATCTGTTTGTAAGAATTTACAAATCTTATAAGAAGGGAGAATTGACTGGCTGAGTCTTTTTAAGAAGGGAGAATTGACTGGCTGAGTCTTTTTTTTTTCTATGCAAGATGGACCTTTTTAGCCAAAATTGCTGGGGATGTGCAAAGCTACTAGTAATAGGGGAGAAAAAATCTATGACAGAAAAAAAATATCTGTAACAGAAAGTATCAGCTGACCATGACAACTGTGCTGCTCTGCCCTGCCTCACAGTCATCTGCTGACCTATAGGGCACAACAGTCATAGCACAATGAATTAGGTATTTGAAATGTTTTTTACACATTTGCTATAGACAAAACCAACATTGTACCACCATACTAGAAACACATATTACCCTACTTCCTTCTCTTAACACTGAGTGTTGGATATATGCAACAGCTTGACTTTCCCTGCCCTCCCCTGTGATCTCTGCTCTTTCTGCCCTAGTCACTTAAAGCTCAGGAATGATGTAAGTCTCATTCACTGGAGACTTCAAGCTCTTGCCCTGAGCTCATCCTTCAGCCTGAAATGTGGGAGGCATGCTCGAGTCTTAGATCTGGTCATAGCAGATTTTGTATCTTGGCCACTTTGGTTGATGTTTCATGCATGAGAGGCTGCATCTCACTCTGCATTCCTACAAAGTACCATTTGCTGAGCCTGGGGCTAATATGAAATCAGCCTTGAAAGCAAGGAGGAGCAGATCCAGCAATCTTCATCTCCATCAGGAGACACTTCATGTACTGCCAGTGTAGACCAGAAAAGTAGACAGGGGCAGAGTTCTGTATTGATGCTGATGCCATGAAGCAGCATAATATCTGGGAAAAGTATCACAGATTAAAAATTTTAATTTTAATAATACATTTTTGGTGAGGGGGGAGTTTCAATAATGGTTTTCATTACAGATTTTGCAATCTGTTCTTCTGGCATTTTGAAGAGCTTTTTTTGGGCACCACAGTGTAAAGCTATTAGAGAGTATTCAAAGGAGAGCCATGGTGAAGGGTCTGTAGGGAAGCTTTATGAGGAATGGCTGAGATCCCTTGGTCTGTTCAGCCTGGAGATGAGGAGACTGATGGGAGACATTGTGGTCTTCAACTTCCTCACAAGGAGAAGAGGAGGGCCAGACACTCATCTCTTCACTCTTTTGACCAGTGACAAAACGTGAGGGAGTGGCCTGAAGCTGAGTCAGGAGAGGTTTAGGTTGGATACCAGGAAATGTTCTTCACCCAGAGGGTGGCTGAGCACCGGAACAGCTCCCCAGGGAAGTGGTCACAGCACCAGCCTGACAGAGTTGCAGAAGTCTTTGGACATCGCTCTCAGGCCCATGGTGTGATACTTAGAGTGCCCTATGCAGGGCCAGAAGTTGGACTCAATAATTCTAATAGCTCTCGTCCAACCCAGCATATTCTATTATTCTGTGATTCTATGTTCTCATCTCTCACATCCCTGCAATATCTTAACCTTTTTGTAAGGCCTTGTCATTTCAACAAGGTCTACTTCCATGAGTATACCCCTTATTGCTCTTTATTGCAACATGCATATCAAAGCCAGGCAGCTAACAGAAAGAACACTGTACTTGCTTTTAGCCTTCCTCCTATACACACAATTGCATGGAGAGAAAAAATCATCTAAGGTGTCTACTTCTATAGAAGCATGTACAGCCAGCAAGTACACAGAAAGCTTTAAGCTATGTTAATGTCTCTGACAGTCTTCAGGATATGGTTATTACAATGGAAAATCAAAATATACTAAATTAATACCAGAGTGAAATACTGTTTTTCGTCCATGGTCTGATAATATTTTATTTCACTAAAAAAAAATAAAATAATAAAACCACACCAAAGATTAAGCCAAATTCACCCAGTAGCTCAGTGGATCTCAACTTCAAACTTACAATCACTGGTGTTCTACTGAGGTAGCATATGGCCCATAGCTTTAATCTTGTTTGGTATTAGCAGTTAGCTAATACAATTCTCCATATGAAAATATTTTTCTTACATTAATACAAATATGTTAAGTAAAGAGAAAGACAAATGGTGATGCAAGTAAGTTAGCAGAATTTGGTAAAAATATTAAGCAGAATATTTGTTCCTCAGATTTGGACAGTGATAACTTACCACATTTATGAATAACTCTTTACATTTTTTATCATTTTCTGCCCCAGCAGCTAAATTAGTTTTACAACTATTAATTGAATTGTCTAACTTCACTATGCACTGGGTGATAGAAAGGATTATTAGCTCTACTTTACAGATAAGGAAACTGAGACAGGGAGAGGAAACAATTAACTGGAGATCACACAGGGAATCAGTCAGATAAATCCCAGATCTCTCCATCCAATGCATTAAGCACCAAACATTGCTACTTCTCTGCACAAACAGCCATCAGAAATGAGACACATTTCAAAGAGAAACAATTAAAGCAACATTTCATCAAAGATAAAAGCTTCTGAGATTCATCCTATGCTGGTGATCCCAAATGTTGTTCTCTTTTGTCTCTGTCACATTGTTTTAAGTGCAGCTTATCCCCTCCTTCCTAGCTTTCTGCACCATCAGGCCAGGATGTGCAGCACATGCACTCCCATCTCTCCTGTAGCCCCCCTGCAAGTATCTGCCCTACCTACATACTGCACACTGCTGTGTATGCACATAAACACTATTTCTGCTGTACAAAAGCTGTTTCCAAGTACAAAAGCTGATAATTCCTTAGCACTCTGGTACATGAAACGCATCCACATCCCCAAAAAGACAGTCTCTATACAGACAGGACATTTTTTTTATTAAGATATTAATGGGCAAGTTTAAAAGCAAGTTGTGCCAGTTTAAATTCTCTGAGAGGCTGAGGAGTGAGGGGTAACAAACAAACAAACAAATAAATAAATATATACCTTATATGTCAGAGATTTGCTTGGCCTGACCTCACTCACACTCTGGGTGTCCAGGAGGGCTCTGGCATTGTGTAGCACTTGACAATTTCAGCTATCACTACTCTGAATAAGGTACTTGATTAAATTAATTAAAGTGGTGTTTATTAGCTGACAGACATTAATAAGCAAGCTGGTTAAACACTTGCCACAAAGTATCAATCAACAGATTAGAATTTTCTTTGTTTACTGTAAGACTACATGTCTTTGTTATAATTACCTTAGTACTTAGGTCTAATCCTGAAATTCCATAAATCAACAGATATGTTGTCATTAATTTACACAGGAAAAACACCTGGACCTCTATAAAAACTATTTATAAAGCACTGTATGTAAGCAAATCAGGTGTCTATATGGTTATGCTTTTGAAGAGCTTTAGTTTCTGGCTTTAGCATTTCTATGCATACTCTTGTCCCAAATTAATACTTTTGTACAAAAATTCTTTGCTCCATTTCCAACAGAGTGAATGCAGTATAATGACTTTCTTTTAATGGGTCAGGTCTACGCCACTAAAGAAGAAAACAGAATTATTACATAGCAAACATTAGGGCAGGTATGTAGATTTATATCAAACAAAACAAAATACTTCAAGAGATAGAATTAAGTATTCAAAAAATCTTGTTTGAGCTACAGCATTTTTGAAAACCATACTTAAGTTTTGTTGTGCAAGGTTGTAAAATAAAGCTTCCAAATAGCAGCACTGATCAAAAATCATTGTTTTTAAAACAGTTCTTAATGACTGCTAATTTAGTGTGGAAATAGCCTTCTAAAATGTTCAAAATTAAATAAAAGTATGTTTGTCTGGATTGGTTTCAGTGGAATCACTGTGAATATGATCTGATGAACAACTTTCTTAGTACTTGAAGATTAAGCTTCAAAAAACTATCTGGAAATAAAGAAAATGCAATTAGATAAAATTGGAATGATTTACTAATCCTTACTGACACTACAGCAGTTGTCTTTGCCTGTTGCTTCCCATAATTATAAATAGTTTTCTACTGGATTGTTCTAATGTCTCATACAAGGCCCAGAACATGAACACATTCTATTTTACCTTTGACATTACTTAGCTAAAAAGTATAATGAAAACATTTTAATATTTGGTCTAGATACATAAAAAAGTCTTTATTTTGCTTGTGAGGTGAGTATTACACTTATTGACTCATAATTATTCTTGGAACTGGTCATATTTTGTTGGAACAAACAATATGATGTGTAAAGAATGTGAGATGAATACTTAAAGCCAAAGTGAGTGTGGTTTATAAGACTTTTTCAGTCTATCTAGGAAAAAGAATTTGTACTTAAAGACTTTAAAGACCTTTGTCTTCTTCATAACAGCTATAATAGTTCTTATACTCAAAGCCACCTGTTTAGATTTCAGCTGTAGGCCATTACAGACCTGTGACCTTCTCTCACCAGGAGGTACTGACCCTGATCTTTCAGGGTAGAAGGGGCTCAGAAACCCAGGAAGTTCTTCTACTTCCATTTATTGTACAGAGGGAAAAATTCATGGTGTATGATCGCATTAAATGCCATGGGCATTTAGTGTCAAGGCACTGGCTTGTCATGTCTGGACACAGATTAATTTTCAAACCCATCTTCAAAAATCCTTCTCATACTTGCCTCCCAAGTCCCAGTACAGAGGCTTCATCTGCTTCAGTTCCATTTTAGATGCCAAGAAGAATTGAATGTTCTGCCACAAAATCCAGGCTACAGCTGCATCTCTATTAGTGCTGTGTTTTGAGGCATTTCAATTACTGCACACTGGTGTAGTTGACAGAACAGTGTTTACACTACCTCGGTTTCCTTTCTGGGATGTCTAACCTGATGGTGGTGCCCCATATGGCCACCAGCTTCACTTCAGCCCTGATGGGGATACTTGTAACAGTTCTTACTGCTCTAGAGCACGATGACATTGCAGTGAGTCAGTTCCATCACAAGTGTGTGTTTGAAGCAGATCTTCTGGCTGCCCCACTCTTTGACTGCACTACAGAGGAGTCTCAGAGAGACTAAATTGGATTCCTTGTAGGTGAAACTAAACTAGAGAATGTACCTCCGTTTCACCTAGGGCACTGCAGCTATTAATGGGCATTCAGTATATAAGATCAGATGAGATCGAATTTGAAATACACTCTCTGAAACATACAGACTGTGGTCCTCAGCACCAGCTACCTCCCTCTGCAGGCTTACTCTTCTTGCAGCACACAATCTGCTAACCTAAACACAGCCTCAGAGTTTCAAATCATCATGTGTGGTCATGATGATCGTGGGGGTTTGGCAGTCCAACTTCAAACTGCTGCACAGTAAAACCCCTGGTCTGCACATCATGTAGATGCACAGGCCTCAGAACTGTTGAACTCTTCCTTTTATTGCACCAAATTACTCGATGTGGACATCATAGAGAGCTCTTTGCCATTAGGCAGTAGCCTCTGTCATGCCAACCAGAGGACAGGTATTTTAGACCTGTGAAAAAAATATATGCAGTTTTATCACAATTTTTACACCTGAAAACTTACGCTTATCTCTCTGTTGCTTTAACTGTATGGCAGTACTGACAGTAAGGTTGCAAATAGGGAGAGGTGGGAGACCTGCCATCATAGAGACCTGAAACGGGTTGACGAGATTGGTTTTCATATCTCTGCTTAGTTAAGACTAAAATTCCATCATGCAGCTTTTACTGATGGTTTATTTAAATCCTGCAAATGTAGTTTTATTTTATTAATGTACTGTATATCAGATTAAATTTTGCATTTTTTTTTTTAGCTTTGTATAGAAAAGAATTAAGTATTTAAGAATTAAAAATAGGAGTCATTGAAATATAAATAAATACATAAGTGAAGTCAAATCCACCATAATTCTGCTGGTCTGATTCTGACTTTATGTTAGCATTAATCAGAACTAAAACAACTGAAAAAAAATTCAGAGTGATGTACTTCCAGAGCTGGTACTAGTGCACAGAATCACAGAATCAGAAGGTTGTCATCTAGCAATACAGCAACTTCTGCTGTTGCAGATTGCAAATACTAAACTAAGAAGGAAATCATGATGAAGCCTAAAATTAATCTGATGCAAAGCCCAAGAGAGATGCTCCATGATATTTGTCAAAAGGGAACATGAAAGATTCAACCAAGTATTATTGGTCAGTATTTAAAAAGTGGAAATGAAGGTTTCCACCTACCTCTGACTTCTGCCTTGTGATTTCATTCTCCAATAGAAACAATGTACAATAGAAAATAAATTCTGACAGAACTACAGATCAGACCAAGACCAAGGCTGCTTTTGATTAAGTTACATCAGGGACCTGCACCATCTGTTTTGTATTGAAAAAGAATAATATTTTAAGGCACATTTATTTCAATATACTAAGCATCTTAAGAGCTCACATAGTCCTTTAAAATATATATTGAAAATAAAGTCCAACAGTGGAAACTGAGTGTCCTCAGCACCTTTCAAGAGACATTCAACAATATCAGAATAGCACTGTAAATGGAAAACAAGCCTAATATATATGATTATTTCCTGAATCCTTTAAAAATAAACACCATTAGGTATACTGTGCTACTTACATATTTTACATTCATATCCTTTAAGTTACAAAGAATAATCTTCAGTCATAATATTTACAGATAAAGTTGTTATACCATTATATGGAGAACTTTATAAAACAAAATGGAACTACTGAATTTTCATACACTAAACTTCAGATAAACTGGATTTAAAATACATATGGATTCTTATTTTTTCACTGGATATGAAATTCACTGTTTTTGGTTTGTATAACTTCGCTCTTATTATTCCGATTTCACAATGTCCCTGCATTGTATGCCTTGGTGAATTCCCTAACTTCAGATTTTGCTAGCAAAAAAAATAAATTTATGAACCACCACATATTATCCTTGACCACTGCAGTTACAGATTCCTTTATACAATTTAGGCAACTCACCCATGCTAGGACAACTCTCTGCTGTCTTTTTAAATGAGTTATCCAACATCATGATAAATATCAAAAGGTCCTAATGGGATCTGGGGTATTTTTAATGGTTCTCAGAAACTGGAGTTACAAAGACCACTTCTCTGAAGCTTCCCTGTTTCCAGGCTCTGGCTGTCAGCGCAGCAGCAGTGCTGATGCCGTAGGGGCTGCATGAGCAGCAGCACGGCCACCTGGCTCACAGAATGGAGTGGGTTCCTCTGTTTGACATTTGTGTCCAGTTTTGGCAACCGCAGTACAAGAACAGCACAAGCATACTGGACCAAGTCCTGCAGACAGACACCATGATGTTTAAGGGACCAGAAACACAACATGCAAGAAGATGCTGAGGTATCTGCATTTTTTTCAGTCTTGAGGAGAGATGACTAAGTGGGAGTCCTGTTTCTGCTTTCAACTGCCTAACTGGGTTTACAGGAAAGATGAAACCAGACTCTTCTCAGAGCTGAGCAAGGAAAAGGCGTCATTCAGGTTGCAATAAAGGGAATTCTGAGTTTATACAGAAGAAAATTCCTCTGGGAGTGTGCTAAAGGACAGGAACAGGTTGCACAGAAAGAGCAGGAGTCCATCCTTGAAGATACCCAGACTTCAGCAGGACTATCCACTGCAGCTTGAAAGCCGATTCTTCTTTGAGCAAGGGGCTGTATGTGGTGACCTCCAGTAGTCCTCTCCAACTAAATTCTAAGCCTATGTGCATGGTTTGCTACTCCTACCACAGTAATACATCTCATATCTAGCTTCTATATCTGCATCTATACACTAAATCTGTCATCTAGATCCTCATAATCCTGCATCCTGATTAATTCAAAACTGCTGCTTTCAGACCATCTGTTATACATATTCCTTCCTTCCCCCCCTCCACTGAGTATAGACAAGATACAGTGGTTATGATATTCCCTAACCACAACTCTGACATTACTGTATTTTTGTGTCTCATCACAGCATTGCTTATCTCCCCCCACAGCACAGGAGATTTGCTTGCCCATTTGTCAGATTCTGCCACTGGGTTCTGCCTGTGCTGGCAGATCTGCATGGCAAATCGTAGGCTGTGACCAGTCCACTGAACTGGTGCATGAATGCCTTCCAGCCTTCCACATTCTTCTGCACAGAGTTCAATTACTGTGATTTTTTTGAGAAGCTGCCAGATGATGCATAACTAGAAGGGTCGCAGCATTTGCTAGTATCTTTCTTTAAAATGATGTGATACAGACCAGAAGATTAGGGAATATGCAGAATGTGCTATGTTAGAAATTAAATTCAATTAAATAATTACATGGTTCTAGATAATAATATAAATAATCACAGCAGTTTTTCAAAATATATGAGTTCCCACAGATATGGGTCCTGTTTGGCAAGAGTCTAGGTAACAACAATAAAAATACTGCAAAGGCTCTTAATTAATCTAACTTCATTTTCAGTCCAGTATTATTTAGGCATTTTGATGGCTGTGTTTTTAGAGAAGACTGTAGGATGTTGTGCTCTATATAAATACATAGTTCTGGAAAATAAAGTCCATCACAAAGGTCTGATCCACATACTTGTACATAGGCTCCTGGTGATCTCTGAGATGTCTTAGTGTCTTGCAAACCCACCATAGCCTCTGTCTGGGTACTATAGAGAGAGAACTAATCATACACTACATTTGGCAGCTACCTGAGGATTTCTGAGATCCTCTGGGATGTCTGAAAAGATATGGAGTACCTTCAAGTAAAGGTAACTAAATTGGAGGCCCTAGTCCCCAGTTTGTATGTAACTTGTAAAATAATAGAATAACAAAGGAAACAATTCTACAAAATACACTGAAATGATTAAAAAAAAATTGTAAGAACTCCAATGGAAAAAAAAAATCACCGTCAGGTATTCAGTTTCAAATGTATCAGCACTTAGCATGCTGGAATGGAAAGTACTTCCAGTGCTGGTGAGTCTGGTCCCTGCCGTCATTGACACAACCCATAATCCTCTCTAGACCTACAAGTTTTGTCCTTGAGCACGTATCACCTGCTCTGCCAACTAACAGCCAAAGCTGGTAATCAGTTATAAACCCTAGATATATGTGATACAAATAAGGCTTATATTTTCCTGGAAAGATCTACATTTTGATTGTTTCTCACACTCTTTCCATTCTTTTGGAGTGTGTTTAGACCATGATTATAAAGAACTGCCAAGATGGTTACCAAGCTGCAAGTTATAGAATACTTGTCTCCAACTATCTGGCTACAATGTTCTTAGAGAAAGTGGAAGTACTTGCTAGAAAACAGCCCTGCATTTTTCATGTCTTTAGGATAAAAACTACAAATAATAGTATCTCCTTTTGTACTGCCTTTGTCCATTTTGGACAGACAATCAGCTGTCTAAAAACGATGTTTGGTTTATATTATTCCATATAAAAAGAGAAGAAATAAATTCAGGACAGATCAACACAGAAAAACAAAATCCTCATTTTCAAAATGGTCTGACAAACAAGCTTCAGTAAGTAAAGATTAATAATGCAACTAATAAATTAGGATTTTACCAAACTCTCCGCCTAATGGGAAGTTAGAAATGTTTGTGGCTGTACCTCAAACTACACAATCAACAGAGCTCAAACTGGACTGGACAGTCCAGACTGAAGAGAGCACTGACTAGAACTGAGATGTGGATTTGATACTCTTCACTAAGGAAGGGAGCACTGCTAACTTCCCATATTTTTGGTCATGTTTTTTCTTGAAACTCTTCACTGGAAAGTTCAAAATAACATAGAGGAGGAGGACTACAAACAGCATTTCAAAAAATTAAAGGTAGTGTTCATCAAAACTATAGAAAGCCTTGTCCACTATGAGGTCCTAGACCATAAATTACTGCATGACTCTGTGAATATAACTACGGGAAAAATCTTTAATAGTACTATCTACACTGGTCAAAATATTTGCATAATAAATTCACCAAAGTACTCCTGAATGCATCCACATAATCATTTTTCAGCACAATATATTAATTACAGATTGAACTTTACAGCTATGACCAGTAACATAAGAGCATTCTGACATGAAGTGTAACCCCTCATTTTACTTATAGTAAAGGATTCTTTTCTGGATATAGGTAATTTGTTATAACAGTCTCTATCTTTTTTGGGGATATTATTAACATATTCTCTCCTTCCTTAGCAGAGAAATTGAAAATATCTGACGGTGGTAATTTTCTTGCTGTATGTTTCTTCTGGTATAATAAGCACAATGTGGCTACAGCCTTCTATCTCTTATCTAAAAGATATGAGTGAATGTACAAGATGCTAGACTGTGGTAATCACATCCATTACATAACTGAACTTAGACTTTAGACCTGCCAAGTATTTCACACTGCTTCCAGGGCTCCTGCAGTTGGCTCTTGCCTGGTCTTCTCTTGCAGCTGGGGATCCAACACACACATGTATTCAGCACTTACACAGATCCTTTGATTGGCTACATGAGATCATGGAGCAAGAATGAAGCTGTCGCAAGCCCATGCCATCTCAATGGAGACCTATTCACAGAGGTCCTGCTAGGGGATGTGCTCTCTGGGTGCATCCCACTTTTCCAGCTGCATGTTAGCCCATCACTCAGTGCTCCCTCTGTCCCCTGACCTCACACAGCATTCTCACAGGTACTGAAATAAGTAGGACTGAAAGCACCGATATCTGATACCATGCAGTGCACAGAACTTGCAGTTTATTATGAAGCAGACAGTGCAATAAATCCCTCTGTATTATATTTAGTAATGGTATCATTTGTGTCATTCAGGAAAGTGATCTGGATAGTTTTGTAAAACCCCATGGCTTTGAATAAATCACTTCCTGAGTGAAGTATTTGACTGATGAGACACTAACTGTCCTACAGCGAGAGAATTATTCAGGCTGGGAAGATGACAGGTTCAGAGCCCGAAAAACAATAAGCCACAGAGAGGCTGGAAAGAACAACATGTACAAAAGACCAAAGGGCAATTGTCACTATCCCTGAGTAATGACCATAACAACAGGTGCTAAAACATACAATACAACTATGTAGTACTAGCCAATTTCTAAACTGGCAGAGAGCTCAATAGCCAAGTGAAACCCTTTTATAAGCAAGAGAGTCTCATTACCACAATGAAAAGGACAAATAAAAATGACTATGTTTTGTCTGCAATATGCATTACCGTTGCCTGCAATGTGAAAGAGCTTCCTGTTTTCTGCTTATATTTGATCTCCCTAAGCCATAGCTAATATAATGGTTGCCAAATGGAGAACAAGTAGAATTTGTTGTTAAAATTGTCTATGACCTTAAAATGGTTATATTTTCCCCCCATCTTTCTTTCCAATGAGATCTCTGTCTTACCAAATACAATATATAACTATTCCAATTTTCCTTCTCAAAGATGTTTATTCTTTCTTATCTAGCCTGCCTGTCATATCTTATTATAATTTACAGAAATCTGAAATACACTGTTCTGATAAACCTGTCAGAATAATAACGGGAACACATATAGTTAATCATTGTAATAGGGTCTCCATATTATTTTGGGAAAGATAGAACTGAATATTATGAATAATGCTAAATGTAATTTATATGAATATATAAACGCTTACCAGTGGTTTCAATTTTCTAATAAGCTTGAAATTTATCATATAGTAATTGCTAATAAGCATGATTCATTATGATTTACTATCACAGATTTGCTATTTGTGACAGTGAAGTAAGACAACAGACATAGAGTATTCTTGAAAACTTAAAAAAAGTTGTAACTATCTATAAGTCTGCCTTATATAATAAAAAATACTTGTTCTAAAGGATGTCAGTATGTCTGTGTTGGCCGTCAGTAAATATGTTACTCTCAGCCTTTTTTTTAATATAGCATGCAACCAGGCTGAGGTAGCTGGAGATAAGGATTGGCATCAAGCTGTCATTTGGGGAAATATTGCATCTAGATTCTTCAGGTCCAGTCAGGGAGACCTGAAGGGAGATTTATCTTCTCCCGTAAATTGCTAATGACTTCAACATTGAATTCACGAGTTCTGGGAACAGAAAATATAAACCCCAGAGAATGACTTTTTTTGTTTGAAAGGCACATTAGCTGTAATCCTAAGCATATGACCCTGCCCCCTGCACAAATATAGGAAAATCCAACAGAACAAGCAAAACCATTCTTTGATTTATTTCTCTGACTGCTCATGCTCTAGCTTTGTCATCAAGCAATCCATTTCAGCCTCCTCTGTGCACCTCACATCTCTTCTCATTTTGCTGTTTTTCACTACAGCTCTTCTTGCTGCTACTCTATCCTAAGTCACACACAAATAGATTTAGTCATGAACATTTAATGGCAAAGGCCTTTGAAAATGATAGAACTAAATTCTTTTTGTCTAGTTGATAGCTTGCAGCACCAAACGAAACAGAATCATTAAATGGTTCAATGGACTAAGATCAAAGGGAAACACCTGTAAGCAAAATCCTCCATTATCCTTTCACTGTCAAAAGTAATTGTTGCTAATTGAACAAGTTTGTTTAATTGTAATATAGCTCAAGAGACCATATCCTGAGCTGCTGGAAACAGATCTGGTTCTGCTGAAGTCAGCTCTGCTGATCTATAGCAACAGAGGAACTGTCACAAGGAAACAGTTAACCCATTGCTTAACTGCATGGGCTGCATTTGCAACCAAAAATATCTCAAAAGTTGGGCTGAACAAAAAAAAAAATTACCACATTAATCTTTGCCTAATTTGATGTGAGAAGCTATTTAATACACACTGGTATCAGTAGAATAAAAAATGTCCAATAGAATTTTATGCAGGCCAAATTTAAGATATGCCAGCAGGTCTGCAAGCAGACATCAGCCATCATTTGGTAAATGCTTTTAAAATCTGATTTCTCTTTGCAAGCAAGCAAGCTTCTCTCCTACCTGCTCAGTTTAACACACTGCCACAATAAACCAGGAAGCAATGAAAAGCAGTGCTAGTGTACAGATTTAGAAGTTAAGAAAGCAAATATTCGTAAATCCAGCACATCTTCAAATCAGTTGTCTTTATAAAAAGAGCTCAAAAAAAAAATTAAAAAGGGGAATGCTTCTGAGTACCCTGGTTTGAGTGTGCTAGCTTCATGTGTCTTGTGTCAGGAACTAAAACCCACGAACTCTCTGACTTGCATCACTTCACTTCATCCCTTCTCCTGCTTTAATTCTGCAAGACAGTTCCTGAATGTGAATGGTGTAAAGAACAAGATTCTGGTACCACAAAGACAGACCTTGTTCCATCTGGGTACACTAATCATAAGGAAGTCAACAAAACACAATTAAATATCCAAAAGCCTTTTCCAATACCATTACTCTCTGCATTGGAAACCATATCTTCAAGACTGAACTTCCCAAGCTCTTCAGATAGTTTCTGCTCTGCTCTATAAATGAGCCACGTAAGGCAACTAACTTTGAATTATTGCTGTTCTGGACAACAGTGATTTTGCAAAACCACACAGCATTTAGCCCTAGTCCGATTTATGCATAGAAAAAGGTGCATTAATACGTATTTACTCAGAAATTAGGAATGGGGGAGTACAAAAACTGTAATTCCTCTTGAGTCAAAGGGAGTGTAAGATCCAATGACACCTAACTGAACACAGGAAAAGCAGAAGACAAAGGAGGGC
Organism: Parus major; assembly: GCF_001522545.3. Classification (NCBI taxonomy): domain Eukaryota; kingdom Metazoa; phylum Chordata; class Aves; order Passeriformes; family Paridae; genus Parus; species Parus major. The sequence goes on along the minus strand of NC_031769.1, from coordinate 17,585,142 downwards.
TGTGTTGCACGAAATGTTACTTAGTATATTATTCAATATCCTAAACTAAATGCAGCTCTGAAACAATTCTAGAAATCCTACCAAAACTCCTAAATGCACCCTCTAACAAACACCTAAAATGACTGGGCTGATGACCAGTTCTTTAACATCCAGAAATATGGAGCATTTTGGTAGTCTGACAATATGCCAAGGTAATTTTCAACACAAATAATGCCAAACCAAGAACTGGATAGTAACCGACATGGGAAATGTGTGAAATTCAAATTAATTTTAAGTAGAAATAAAAGTCTCATTTATTTCTGCATGCAGTTCAAGGTCTCTGACTAAAGCACAGTTTATTTTGGTTTTTGTGCTCCACTTAGTCTAGCATTTTTAGGAGCAAAAATATAAGAAGATTGTGGCTGATAGATCTAAATGTATAACTAGATCTAACTGAAAATGTGAACGACTCTTTTCTGACAGTAAGGCCTGGCACTGCAACCAGGCCTCAGAAACAGCAGTGCTGGCTCCTTCCAAATTACCATGGGTTCGTTAAGCAGTTGGCTGGCGAGATGCTGGATTCTCATGTCTGGTGTGAGTGTGGCAAAAGCAATCCAAAACAAGCGTTTGTAGGGTGTGGAAACAAATAGGTGTGCTGAATCTTATGAAAGTTCCCCTAACTGACTGTGATGAGAAAAGGGAAGAAACAAGCTTGAAGATATTAAGATATCCCTAAATACATGTATCTGACTTTTTGCAATAATAACAGGCTATTGATGTACTCTCACAATTTAACATCAGAAAGGACAACAGAGAGACATATCCTAGCTAAAAGTAAAGAATGTAATAAATAATAATTAAAAGTAATATATACACTGACAACTTAAAATATTTTAAATAATATTGGGTTCATTTCTGAACCCATTTTCTAGACATAAAGGGAATTTCCAGTTAAAAAAACCAAAACAACACAACAGGACTTTCATCCAAACTAGGGTTTTTCTCAGGAAAATTTATTTTTATGACTCATGTGCATAAGCTCAAGCTTTAAAAAGTTTATTTCTTTTCTGTTTTGTCAAACTAAAAAAGCAAACCCTATACAGGGAATTTTCTCCCTCTCAGCTGCAGCAATATTTTGCCTTAAGATTTTAAAAGTTGCACAGTAAGGAAAAGTGAAGTGCAGCTGTAATTGTGTACTTTGTGCTGTTTTTTGAGTTTGAGAGAGTTATGTAAATTACAGAGTACATTAATAAGAGGAACTGAAGAAAAGTAAAAAAATTGCTCAATTTCCCCTATGAATCTGAAAGAAACAGGGAGAAAAAGAAAAGAGCCAAACTCTGAAATTCTGATATTCTATATCAATAATTATAAGAACAGACTTTGATAAAAAAAAAATTATTTTGAATGCTGCAGTATTGAATCAACTTAAAAATATTCATTAAACTATCTTCTATATTTTGTGACTCTAGCCTTCAAATGCAAGATAAGAACAGAGTCATCATTCCTTGCTGAAACATAGCCTTTGGCAAGGCTTCAGAGGATTGGTGCTGCTACAATAATGGAAACAATGCAGCACAATTTGTCCTGAGGACACCACAGAATATTTCTTCGTTGAAGAATGAAGCTGTACATTGGAATTTGGGCAAGAAAAGTCTTGGGTTTTTTAAGCACAGTCTGTATATTTCTTCATTGGCACAGGAGATTGTGGTCTCTGAGAACAGCTGATATCAAACAATCTGTCCAGGATGACACTTAACAGTATCCCTGAGAAATGATTCAGTTTAGCCTTTAAAAGGACCTGTGTCTTGGGAAAACAAGTGTAAAATATATTTGCTAAGAGATGTGAAAATATTTAGGCAGAATTATCTGATCTATGTTAGATATGAGGTCAAAATTTTCTTCAGTTTCTTCCCTTCCTTCAGTCATTCCTTGCAGTCATCCTGCAACATCTCTGATAATATCTACAGTTTTCAAATACCACTTTAGATAAAAACCATACTTATATATGTTCATTTATTTTAGCTGACAGTGGTCTCTGCTGTCCTACATTTTTTAAAAAAACAAAAAAAATGTGACAGTTATGGTGATATAAAACACAATCTCATTTTCTTGGGATACATATGCCCACAGAAACAAGTGTGCCACATATTGATTTCCCAGGTACTACTCAAGCATCCCCTTTCTGATTTTGTAATGTTTACATGCTGCAGCAACAATTTTTGAGGACCTTAATGAATTTAATCTCAAAACACTGTGTATGATGAGAACTTGAGAAGTCCCCAGTCTCATGGGCAGAAATTCACCCATAGAAATACTAAAGTATTTGGTAATTTCTGTTAAATAACTAAATTGGTTAGATTTTCTGCAGTTTATTCAGGATTACACAGAATGTGTCTGTATTGAGACTGCGATCTCAACTCCTGCAGTGAAGAGAAAGCTTAAAGCTTTCACTGCTGAACCACCTGTCCCCTTCTGAGAGTCTCAAGCTATTAAGTACACACATTCACAGGCACTGACATGATGTACCATGACCAGCACTAGGTACAAGCTGTGGCTGCAGGTCATCAGTTTCTAAATGATAGTGCTACTGTCCTTAGCTGATTGCTAAAAATGATAATTCATTAATTGCATTTTATTGTTTTATTGAAAAGAATACAAGTACATTGGGGGAACATTTTTCAATACCCCTATACCATACACTTGTTCTGGCAGAGTGCCTATGAAAATTGAAGACTTACAAATCTCACTTGCAAATCAAAAGAAGGAAAGGCTTGTTCTCCATTGTGATTTTTTTTTCCCTCTAGAGAAAGAGGTCCATTTACATTGAGTATTTTAATGTGTGAAATAATACAGAAAACTGAAATGCCAAGATGATGTGTTGTAAATTCATCACTCCTTAAGCCAGCTGCTTCTTGTCAGAAAAGAAAAGTTCCTTTTAAGTGTCTTTTGAGACTGATATAAAACAAGTTATATGACAACACTGTTTGTACTGTATGTCATCAGGTATTTCTTACAGCATAAATTACAAATTATATTTTTTTTAAAAAAAGAATTATTTCATACAAGCAATCCAGCAAATAGTAATTCTGCTTCTGATGTTTCAGGAAATGAGAAATTACTCCCCCAGTGGCACTTCCAGTAAAAGCAGAAAGATAATTTCCAACACTTCAACATGCAAATTTCCAACACTTAAATTCAACAAGTGCTTTGATTTGGCAGTAGCTTATTCATTTAAATCCCTTTTGAAATGAAATATTTAAAATGTTTTAAGATGTTGTTCCCCAAAATTCTTTCAAATATGTTTCTAATTCCTACTTGATTTTTTTTTAAAAAAAGCTTTAAATTAATAAAACTGATTGGTCTCTTCATAGGACAGCATACAAATTCTACAGTGGCTTTATCAACAGTTTAGTCACAAAATTTCATTAAATGGTGTAGTTAATTAGTTCTTGTAGTTATAAGTCCTTTTTCACTTTATTAGGTATTGAGTCTCTAGGAAGTTATTTTATTTCATAACCTCCTATCTTTAATACAATATGTATTATTTTGGTTTGTATATTTTTTAGTGTTAGAATAAATTATATTTCAATTAAACATTGAGTTCAAGAAGTTTTTGGACAATGCTCTTAGGCCCATGTTGTTTTTCTTGGGGCTGTCTTGTGCAGGGTCAAGAGTTGAACTTAATGATCCTTGTGAATCCCTTCCAACTCAGAATATTCCGTTATTCTGTGGATTCTGTCATTTCTGACCATTTGTCTGTTGTGAGTTTTCATGACATTTTGTAGCTGTTCTCATTTATTCTCTCCCTTTACTTCCTTATTGGTAAGCTGTCACTGACACTTCAGAATATTTTCACAAAATTAAATTAAAAAATATTTTTCTTGATATATTTGTATAATTTTGCCAAAATACAGGTAAAAACGCTGCAATTCTGTGTCTGTATTTGATTGCCAGTTCTTATGGCAAATACAGATGAAAGTAAAGAGTCTTCATTCTGTCTCTGCAGGCTCGACTTTCTCCTGGTCATCTGCTGTAGTCCATCTTCCTTTCTGTTTCACAAAACAGACTCACACCTTCACAAAATTTGTGAAAAGTCCTGGCTACAAGTCTGAGACTATCTATGTGTTTCCTACCTGTAGAAGACACTTTAGTCTTCAAGGACAACCGGGCCCATTGTTCCATATGAGTGTATTGAAATACAGGGTGAACACGTCCCTCTTCTTTTACATGGACTCTGCATCGTGTATCTTTTATGTGATCATTCATATGAAATAAGGAGAATATCTAACCAACTAGCAGTTGGCCAGAATTATGTTTGAAATAGCAGTAAGAACTACCATTATTGATGACAAAAATACAAGCTTTCCCATTAATGGATATTGTTGTGTTTGGGGTAAGGAGATTCCAAGCAGCAACTAAATGGGGTGCTTGATCACCGTATCTCGACACCCTCAGCAGGATGCAGGACAGAATTAGAAAAAGAGAAGTGAGAAAACAACAAATAGCTCAAGATAAAGACTGCTTAATAATAAAGAAAAAGTTTTAAAAAATCCCAATGATCTGCAAAGACTTAGCACCTCCCACCAGCAGGTAAGTGCCCAGCCAGTTCCCAAGCAACAACTACCTTGAGAAGACCACCCTCCAGCTTTACTGCTGAGCCTAATGTGATCAGGCATAAAATCATCCTTCGGTCAGTCGGGGTCAGCTCTCCCAGCTGTGTTCCTGTCCCAAACTCCTGTCCACCCCCTGCCTACCCCTGGCAGGGCAGCGTGAGAAACAGAGGTAGCCTTGACAAGCGCTGCCTAGCAAGAGTGTTATTAACACAGTTCTGGTTACAAACCTACAACATGGCAACATACAAGCTGCTATGAAGAAAAGTATCTGCAGCCCAGCCACACCCAGCACAGAGTTAAACCCAGATTTTTGACTTTATATTTACATTAATCTCTTACATTTATAGCACCTACCCGTCACTGTGGTGTCTGACTGTTTAAAGTCCATGAAGAAGTTAGGGAAGCTGGTGACTTTACCAAAAGTTTTGTCCTTCCTTTCCTGCCAAGGTGAGACTCTACTAACCATTGTAAACTTGAGAAATCCACTGGTCAGGCTTTATGGAAAGTCAGTCAGTCAGTCAGTCAGTCAGTCACAGAGTTTGTGAAAACAAACTGTGATTTCTTCTGTCTCCAGAGGTACCAATCAATATAAACTGTTCTTGACCTGTCATCGCAGTTGCTTTCCAGGGAAGATGATTATAAATCACCATGAATTTTCTATAGGAGTTGTGATGTTAAAAATGGAGGAAGATGCCTTCACATGTGTCTTACCTGTGGCTGAAAATGACGCACTGGCTCTTCTGTTACGATGGTATTCATTTGTTATAGTGTGAGGCCAGGACATGTTTCTGTCATGATCTCAACAGAATAATATGGCTTATAAAAATAGAATTAAATTCATACATGCAATGTAACATTGTGAGAAATCTGAGGAGATAGCAATGATATTTGTGATTAAAAGGAATCACAGAAGAGAGAAGATAGAAGCTGTTATTTCTTTACCTATTACTGCCTGACGTTGAGGCCCCAAAATGATTATATTTGCCTGTTTTCTGTTACTCCTGCATCTACTGATAGCAATTATGCTGCATTTCAAGTAGAAAATGTTATTTGATTTCAGAATTCACTTTAGGGTTCCTTCCAAAACAGCCCTGGCTGGCAAAAGAGAACATTGGAATGAATTATTATTCAGATGCTAATACAATTCTCCACACGGCACCTCTTCCTCCATCACCAGCCCAGAGCTGAGAAGAGAGGAGGTCTCTCCTTGGGCCCTGGTGTGCCTCTGTGCTGATGTTCTGTGCACAGGGCTCTGACAGAGGTTTGCCTGCACTGTGGAGAGGCATGGGAGAGGTTGTATCCATTTTACCCATTTCTCCTGAAAACTGTTGGCTTCCACTTTTTCGTTGTTGTTTTGTTTGGGTTTTTTGTTTTGTTGGGTTGTTTTTGTTTGTTTTTTTTCCCCATTAATGCTCTGAAAATAGTGAAACAGGATTGAGAAAAATCACAAAAGGAAGGTGTGAACATAGCAAGTTGCAATTTTCAGACAGACTGTACGCTTTTGTTAATTTTCAGAAATTGTGTCTTTGGGTGAGGAAGTAGCCTTTTCCTTTAGTCTGCAGAGGTAACTGATTCCTTTTCCCGTCATTATTACCCAGGGCCCATCAACATTAACCACTTGAAGTTTCCCTCAAAGCAGCGTCACCAGCACTTCGGGAGTCGGGATGCACTGAGAAGAAATGGATTATACGCATGTGTCACGGCGAAACGCTTCCCCGAAGACTTCTGGGAATTCACATGAAACGCTCGAAGCCGTTGCCCAGGGACAACTGGGAGAGGGGAGGGAAGGAGGCGCGGGGGCGGCGGGCGCGGCCTCCCTCAGGCGCGGCCTCCCTCAGGCGCGGCCGCCGTCGTCTCCCGGCAACGGCGAAACAGCGGCGCGGGCGGCGCTGCGCGATCGCCCCCGGGCGGCGCGGGGGCTGCGCTCCGCCTGCTGCGCGGCAAGGGCGGGGGGCGACGGCGGATCTGAGGGAAACTGGGCCCGGGGCACTGAGCACAAATCGCCGGGTACGGCCCCCGGGTCGCGGCGGTGCCGGGGCGGCATCGGCGGTATCGGGCGGGTGGTGCGTTAGCGGCCGGAGCCCTCAGGCCGTGCCCCGGCTCCCGGTGGGTCTGGCTCCTCGGCGCTTGTCAGCGAACTGAGGGCCACGTGTCTGTAGACTTTCAAAGTAAGTTAAAGTTTTAAAAGAATGGTTTTTTAAGCTGTATCGTCCTTCCACATACCAGAAGAGAACTTACAGAAAGCATGGAGCAAGACTATTTACGATGGCATATAGTGACAGGAGCAGGGGGAATGGGTTTCAATTGAAAGAGAGTAGGTTTAGATTAGATATTGGGGAAAAAAAATATACTGTGAGGGTGGTGAGGCACTGGCACAAGTTGCCCAAGGAAGTTGTGGATGCCCCATCCCTGGAGGTGTTCAAGGCCAGTTTGGATGGAGCTCTGAGAAACCTCGTCTAGTTGTATGGCAGCGGGGTTGGAGCTAGATGATCTTCAGGATCACCTTCCAACCATCATTCTAAGCTTCTATAATTTTCAAAGGCATACCTTGAAGATTCCTCCAACCACAACCAAAATGTCCACTAAAAAACTACTGTCTGTGTGGTATGGGTAGCTACCCCTTTAAGAAGAGCAGTGACAATCTCAAGATTTATATTAAAATTGTGTGTTAGTAACAGCTGAAGTGTATCACTATGAACTTAAATAAAATTTAAACGCAGACAGAGAATATCCTGCACTGAAGGGCTCCTCACACTATTTCATACTATAAACTGAGAGTTTAGGAATTGGTGTCAGCAATGGGTGAACATATTCAGCAGATAACTGTAACAGTATTTTTAGATGTAAACTGGGAAACAAGAAACTGCGGTAAGGAAAGACCTGCCATAAGGAAACTTAGATGGTAGAGAAAAAAGAATTTTATTTAAAAATCTAGATAGATAATATGGAAAAAGAAAAAAAGTTCACTTTGTTGAGATGTGGAATTTTTGTGTGACAGTAACATGAAAGGTATGAAATCTAAAATTCTATGGATTGGAGATAAGAATAAGAAGAAATCCAACTGGGAACAGAAGTTTTTTTTCTGACAGAACATTAACTAGTGATTAGGCTTTTAGGGGGAAAACCTTACCTTATTTTTTAATATTTCAAGGATTCTGAAACTTTTGTAGACAGGAATTTCAAAGCAAAATATAGATCAGCTGTTAGAGAAGCACTCTCTGTAGTACAGAACTCTTAAAATCTTTTTGGTTATCTGAAATTATCATCTATAAGAGCTAGTCTGATACTTATGCAAAGTAAAGCCTTCTGCTTTCTATTGTTCATTGACAGCAAGATCACTTTCACATTTATTGATGGAAGCAACATTTCTTTTTTTTAACTTCCTTTTACTTTTGTGATTTTTATCATGTTTCCATTTTCTGATTTTCTAATATTCCTCTAACACAATGAATGCCAACCTGGGCTTATTTGTCCACTGGTGTCCTTACGTTTGCAAATCTGCTACCTGCATATTTGTCTTAAACAGCAACAAATGTATTTTTTTTTTTACTTTTTTTTTTTACTGTTAGCATAATAAAACCTGGTAAATGAGTAGTTAAAATTAAACAATAGGCTACCCTTGCAGACATAATCATCAAAATCATGAACGTGATAGTAACACATCTGAGATATTTCCCGTGTTGACAAAGAAGAATGAATATAACTTTGTACAATACAGGAGAGGTTTCATCTGGGATGTTCAGCAGAGGTCATCCATGTTTTCAAAAGGATTTAAAAAACGCTTATGAGGATAATCTTTCTGAGGCAAAAATTCCGAAAAGGAAACAGCCAATACATTTCTTTGAAGAGAAAATTATTAATAGAAGCAGTTTTCATATTCTTATGTTCTTACCGGGTCTTGGAAAAGTAAGGGCTAAACTTAGAGTTTATCTCATTTCCTGGGATTCTACTTATGTTGTGGTGTTCTTTACTTATAATTCATGTGTGTGTGTGTGTTTTGTGGTTGCTGTCTTTTTTTGAAATTGAGTCCCCTTTACAGCCCGCAGAAACTCTTTTGTTGCCTTTGCTATGTTGCATCACAGCTGTTTTTCAGAACCTATTTATACTGTTCAAAATAACTTCATTTTCTGAAAAATACTTCATACTTTTCAACTATACTTTAGTTAGCCAGACGGTGACATATGGCCATGTCTTCTTGCTCTTTTGCTTGTATATGCATAAACTACATATTTGCAGTGGTAAACTTTTTTACCAAGAAAGGAAAGAACAAAGGATTTCAGTATGTGCAGTGTGAGAAATTCTTTGATTGAGGTTGCAGTTTTGCATCCTTACAATAGACAGAGACTATTATATATGTAATATAAATATATATGAAAAACATATTATTACAGATAATGTATTATATATATATATATATATCATGAATTGAAATAGATATGAGGCTAAACATCCATTTTGTGTTCCATTTAAGATTTTTATTTTCTTAAAAGCCTGACTATTCTATAAAATTTTACTATAAGATATAACAATTATAATGTTTTACAGTTTTTATTGAAACATTGTTCAATGAATAACATGCCTCTTTCTAAAGCAATATGAACACTTCAGTCAACAGCATGTGTCTTCAGAAAGTTTGCAAGTCCCCTTTTTTGAACATCTTTTTATGTAGATAAGTCTTTAAACATTCTGGTTGCATTTAGATACATATTTCTGTAGTTATTTAAATTAAAAAAGGCCCTGCAGAAAGATTGTGACTACTTAGAGGACTGGGTAATTAGCAGACATGTGAAATTTAACAAGGTCATGTGTCAGGGGTGGGACAACCCTGGATGTATGCACAGGAAGGGACCTGGGGGTCCTGCTCCTTGGCAAGTTGCACATGAGCCAGCAGTGCCCTGGCAGCCAGGAAGGCCAGCCCTGTCCTGGGGGTCATCAGGCACAGCATGGCCAGCCAGGCAAGGGAGGGGATTGTCCTGCTCTGCTCTGAGCTGGGATGGCCTCACCTCGAGTGCTGGGAGCCATTCTGGGTGCTACAATATAAAAAAGACATTAAACTGTTAGAGTGTCCAAAGGAGGGCCCTGAGGATGGTGAAGGGTCTGGAGTGGAAGCCATGTGAGAAGCAGCTGAGGTCACTGCTCTAGTTCAGCCTGAAGGAGACCAAGAGAAACACCACCCCAACCACCCCTGCCACGGAGAAGTGGAGGGTCAGACACTGATCTCTTCTCTGTGCTGACCAGTGACAGGACCTGAGGAAATGGCATCAAGGTGTGTCAAGGAAGACTTAGACTGGATATTAGGAAAAGTTTTGTCACCCAGAGGGTGGTTGGGCACTGGAACAGCTCCCCAGGGAAGTGGTCACAGCACCAAGCCTGATAGAGTTCAAGAAGCATTTGGACAACACTCTCAGGCACAGGATGCAACTTTTGGGGATGGTCCTGTGCAGGGCCAGGAGTTGGACTGAATGATCCTGATGGGTCCCTTCCAACTCAGAATATTCTGTGAGTCTATGTGGGAAATAAGGAATCATTTTCTGGAGGAAAGTAGAATTCTTTAGGCTGACAAATTGAAAACTGAGAGGGATATGTTTGTTTACCTTCAGATAGAGGAAGGGCATGATCAGAGGGCTGGAACACCTGTCCTATGCAATTAGGCTGAGAGAGTTGGTGGTTTTCAGCCTGGAGAAGAGAAGGCTCTGGGGAGACCTTAGAGAACTTTCCTGTACCTAAAATGGGCCCACAAGAGAGCTGGAGAGGGACTTTTTATGAGGGCATGGGGGGAATGGCTTTAAACTAGAAAAGGATTTATGTTTGACAGTCACTCAGAGAGTGGTGAGGCATTGGAAGAAGTTGTGGATCCATCACTGGAAGTGTTCAAGGCCTGGTTGGATGGGGGTTTGAGCAGCTTTGTGTAGTGGAAGGTGTCCTTGCCCATGGCAGTGGGGTTGGAATTAGATGATCTTTAAGGGCCCTTCCAACCAAACCATTCTAGGATTCTAAACGTACTCTGATTCTATATGTGTAAATATATGTGTATATATATATGTATATATATTCCATAAATATATGGAATTTATGTACTATACAGCATGTATAAAATATAGTAAATATATGTTGTATAGTATAAATATGTGCTATAAAGAGTGTTTTCATACATGCCAGCAAAGAAAGTAATTTAACTAATTGAACAACTTTTTTTTAAACAACTTTTTAATGAGAGAGGTGAAAAAAAAAGTCTGTGGTTTTTAAGATACATGTGATAGGTGGGATTAACATGATGCAGTGGCTGTGATGGGGAGGGGGATAAATCCCCTCATTCAGAATGTCCCTTTCCCCCTATGTCCCTGTGAAACTGACAGGAGGAAGCATTCATTTTAATTCATGTAGATTTTCACAGCTGGCTGCAATCTTAGGAGTGTCTTTAATTTTTTACTAGTACTTCTTCCTAAGTCAGACCATCTTTGCCTTCTGAATGGGAAGTGTCCTGCTATTATAGCTCAGATAATGGTTATGTAATTACTATCTCTCATTTGGTTTAGATTAAGTCAATTTTTCTTTAGTCTGTTTGTCATGGGAGAAGGGATTTCACTATGCATCTCAGACATTTAGAATCATACATGAAAACCTCCTCGATTCAGCTTGTCACAGTTTGGATTCTCCAAGGATAGATCTGGTCTCCAAGGTCTGATGTTATTTAATATGTTCATTATAATTTAGAAATTAGCAATAACGTAGAGAAATAAAATATTCTGGTGAGATCAAAATAATTTTGTTACAACCAAATAAAACGTGTAGAAATTTCTGAGAGCTCTTCTGGAGTTGGGTGAACAGGTAACACCATGACAAGTAAAATTCATTGTTGATGAAAGCATTATAATTTATACTGTCAGGGATACTTGGAACATTATACTCCTCAGTAGTAAATCTAAATTAATTGTGATCGACTGAGAAAATGAACTGTTTACCATATGTGGATAATTTAGCAAAAATCTTCACTGAGGAAACCGGGTAAAAATGAATACCCTGAAAGTTACAATGTCACTCGAGTAAGTCAGTGGTCTTCTAGAATTGATTACGGTATTTCTCGTTAGGTACGTTGTATCTGAGATGGGTTTAACAGTCACAGAGGGACTCTGAGACAGGAAACATACATGTCTGGAAAAGCTATATGGAAAAAGATAATTAAGATGGCTTAGAAAGGAGGTAAATCAGAATGTACAGTCACTTATAAAAGAAGGTGAAAAAGATCACATCAAGGCATCTGTTAACTAAAGTTGTAATATAAGAAAGAAGGATTATTGCATTGAATTGAATAACATATTTAAACTATTCACATATTTTTAAATCTAAAGAGTAATTCTTTATATAGTACACTTGACAATTGGACCTGTGCTGTAGCAGCCTGACTACAAATGAAGAGTAAAAGGATTAGGTGTTTACATGGACAGTAAAAATAGCTACTATTGTTAGGAAGAACATAAAAACTTTAGGAGATCTAAACCTTGGTACTTTAGGGAAATAGGGACCCTGTAACAGATGGAAGAAATCTGACTTTTGGGATTAGTTTCATGCATTTATCAGAAACATTTGTCTGTTGTCATTCTGGAGGCTGGACACTGATCAGCCACGTGGAAGACTGTTCTTATTCACAGAATCACAGAGTGGAACAGGTTGGAAGAGACCACAGTGGTCATCTGGTCCAACCTCCCTGCTCAAGCAGTGCCATCCCAGAGCACATGGTACAGGATTACATCCAGATGGTTCTTGAATCTCTCCAATGAGGGAGTCTCCTCCACACCCTCTCTGGACAATCTGTCCCAGTACTTGATCAGCTGCAGAGTAAAGAAGTTATTCAGGTGGAACTTCCTCATCATTTTTTTGACAAATATACACATGCACACAGATAAAACAGTGAGCAAATTCAAAGGCCTTGACTTAATTGGTCTCTCATATAATGTATTATTTTCATATGGCACATTTATCTGCATCTGTAGGAACTGAATATTAAATTGGACCTGCTATCTCATTTTAACTCTCTTATTATATGAAGCCAAGTTTTTTAATAGTGTAGTAAATAGTCACTGTCATGACAACACAGGGAAAGAGGAGTCTGTTGGTCCATATTTAAGGAGTTGAGCAGAAAAAAAGATGAAAGAAGAATTTAGGAGAATGAAAGGAGTTTCAAGACTCTTCCACATTGTTCTCTTAATTAAGATGAAGCTATCTGAGAATGATGAGGATATTTAAGCTGGTATACAGAGGACATATTGGTTTATGGACTCAAGAAAGGAGTGAGATTGTATGCTGATAATATGATTATCTTTTGATTCCATTGGAAGGCAGCAGTACTAGAATGTCCATACAAAAATCAATTGAAATAATCAATGATAATGACTGATTTATAGGCAATTTTCACTGTTATCACAAGAAAAAAATAGTTTCTCTGAGACAAAAATAAACAGCTAGACTTCACTTAAACTTGCTCAGCAAAATTGACATATGTAATTATCGCCTGTAAGGCAAAAAGAATCTCACTTGTGCATCATTTTTAGTAAGAACCTGAAAATCATGGCTAGGTTTAGTAACACGGATTGAGACTGTCTTAAAGCATTGGACTGTTAATTTGAAAAGTGGATCATGTAATAAAAAACTGGTTAGAAGCTATTTCTAAATCCTTCTCTTTGCACTGCTTTTCCACAGGGGTAATTGATCTCAGAAGAGACCTTTGATTCCTTGACTAAGAGGTAAGTTCCACAGCTGGCTGTGCCTTTGACTTAGTCCTGTTCTTCAGAGAGTCTCAGCTCTCGCAGTATGTGCAGGGTCCTAGCTTATTGCATCTTTTATTTAAGGATTTAGAAAACAGAAGATGCAAATGGAACAGGTAGTGTTTTCTAAATGCATTGTCTGATTTAAACCCAGGAAATACTATATTTTTTAAATGTATGCAATAGGACTCTAATAGGTTAAAGGAAGTATTTGTAAGACTTCACTGTTCCAAATAGAAGAACAATCAGAAAACTTTCCTCATATTTCAAAGTACGATTTACAGATTGTTTCTTTGTTAAAGCTCACTTGCTAGCCATCATCTCATTTTTTTTAAAAAAAGTGTAGTGACTAGAAATAAGTGGGTATCTCAGATTTGCAATCTAAGAAACTATTCACACTGAGGAAAGCAACTATTCACATTAAAGCATGACAGTAAAAAGAAATAAGTACAGGGATCAGGGCCATCATTATCTTATGATCTAGTACTTAGAGTCTGCTCCTCTGAGCAGGCATCTGCAGCAACTCTTTCAAAAACTAAATAAATTTCCCGTATTTTATTTGACATGGCAGAGATGGCAGTTCCTGATAAAATAGTTAAGAAGTTTGAGGCTTCCACTTTGAACCAAAAAATCCACATTTGTGACCTTGTGCAAAATAGTTTTCCACTCACAGGCAGAATGTTCTGGTCATAGAGATATTTATTACTGGAGATGTGCCTGTTCCTGCAACCATTGCAAAAAAGACAAAGTGGCTGTGTTTTTTTGTATGCTTGGTTCTCCTAGTTCAGTCTGCTATGACAGTGTCTGCCAGACCTATCCTGGCACATGGATTCATGTGGAGAAATGGGGTAATAAACTCAGCTCACAAAATTTGATATCAATGTAAATACATGAGCTAACAACTCCAGATTCTGGTCTTGGTCCAAGGAAAAAGTAGTTATTTTTAAGGTGCTCTTCCATCTAAGATACCTCCTTGTCCTGGGTTGATTATAATGTTAAATTGTATCCCCATTCGTCCACCTAACCCAGACACAGGTTTTGTATTCTTAAAATTCCATCTAAGAGTAAAAGTGAGTGGAAAAGAAGCACCGAGTTTGTTATCAGAGACTTTACTTGCTCCCCCCGCATCGTTTTGACTACAGCACAGACAGACAACAAGACACAGATCGCCTTGGCTTTCCAACTAGTCGGAGCAGAGAGGTCTTCCTGGACTGTTTTCTTTCCCCTTTTCTGAAACGAATTGAACCTGCTCTGGGCTGGGGACTCGGGGGAGCACCGGGAGCTTGCACCCGTGGGCTACCGGGAGCCCAGCCTGGGCAGCGGCATTTTCCAGCACCAGAGGGACTGATAACAGAGCGAACACCCACAGGAAAGAGACCCTCTGAAGTTTGTCATCTTTTCTGAACAGGGAGAGGTTTTGTAATTTGATATAGTTCATTTTTGTGCTGGGTAGTGCTGTGCCTGTGAAATAAACAGGTTTTTTCCACTTCTCTCAGAGAAATCTCTTCCTGAACCGGTTGAGGGGTGGGAGAAAAGGGCCACGTGGGTTTGCTTCCTGGGGGGAGCCCCACTGGAGGTTTTCTCCCAAATTTGCCCTAAACCAGGACACTCCTTTAGGATGAATCTGCCTTAAGAGCTATTGAATATGCTGACTAGATCTCCATCAATTATCAAGCAGAGTGATTAACTTTAGTGCTGATACTTACTTTAGTTTAATGGACACTACTCATAGATTCCGGATGTGGGTTTAATTTAGGATGCTCACACTAGAGTGGTTCTGGTCCTGTGGGAAAGCTGGAGGTCCTAATGAATTTCAGAGTGAAACAGGGAAGTGCCTACTGAGCTAAGGCACTAAGAATAGCCAGAGCAGAGGGAGAGCTTTGAGGATTGTGGTTTTGGAATGAGGATTTAGTTAGACATAATGACCGTCCTGCTGCTTGAGAGACAACACCTGATTGCACCACTGCACTAAAACTGGGTTGGAGGAAAGTAAAGCAGGCTAGTTTGTCTACCACTGAGGCAATAAATTCCAGATGAAGGACAGGAAGTAGCAAAGAATGATAACTTCATGGATTGCTTGGCTATGTATTGGCTACATCTGTTAGGTCAAAGTACTTTATTACCTCTACCTCTACATGATTTAAAACAATCAACCCTTTAATCTCAAAAAAACACATGTAGGAAAGGCATGCTCCTATGATTCTAGAAATGTGCAGGACTTGAAGTGGAGGATATTACTCAAATGAGAATATTATTTTGTCTTTAAGATTTAGAAACATAGAAGCATTTAGTTTGGAAAAGATCTTTAAGATCAACAAGTCCAACTGTTAACCTAACACTGCCCAGCCCACTACTAAGCCATGTCCCTAAGCACCAAATGTCTTAAATATCTCCAGGACTAGTGGCTTAAGCAGTTCCCTGGGAAGCCTATTCCAATGCTTGACAACCCTTTTGATGAAGAAATATTTCCTAATATCCAATCTAAACCTCCCCTGGCACAACTTGAGGCCATTTCCTCTTGCTGTATTGCTTGTTATGTGGAAGAAGAGACCAGACTCCACCTCGGTACACCCTCCTTTCAGGCAGTTGCAGAGAGCATTAAGGTCTCCCTGAGTCTCCTCCAGTCAAAGTGTTAACCCATCCATGCCATGAGCAGCCAGTTTGTCCAGGAATTAATTAATCTAATTATGTGTAATTACTGGTGAATAATTTTCATTTTTAATATAAGTTTTTCAGTTTGACATTAAGCCAGTATTTGATAGATACAAAAATCTAAGCCCTGCTACAATTGTTTTCCAAATTCTAAATATTTAGATTGGTGAACTAAGAATCAGAAAGGGGCATACTGTAAGCCTACTGAGAGAAAGACAGCATGCAGTTATCTGGGAGAGAAAGGGATTTGAATAAAGAAGCTCTTTTATGGGTCAGCAGCTTTTCAATACCTGTACACATTGATTATCTGTGATAATTACAGTTCAATGCAGAAGACGCATTTTTAATTATCTGTAAGCCAAAGAATTCCATGTTCATCGTTCCCTCAAGTCAGAGAATGACCACTGAATACAGAGAGCTTTATGGAAACAAAGGTTACACCAACATTTGATGGCAGAATGTTTTGAAATCTAGATTAGTAAGTGCAACAAAGAAATAAACTGAGGGGCATAATCCACGGTAAAGTAATTGACCTGATCTCTCTGCTTGTTGCTACAAGTCACGCTGCTTTTTTAATGAAATTTTTTAAGGAACCAAATATTTCTGAACAATTAGAAATATGTAAAAGTTTCTTAAAAATATGCTCAGAAGTTGGATGTATTTGTACCAAGTGAAGAAATATTTGCCATTAAAAAAAAGCCTTAGTTATTCTTGGTGATGAAATATATATAATTTGAATCTGAGAACATTAATTATATAACATTATAAATAATTTTACATTAATTAACTTTTAAAATTAGTTGGTTTAAACCTAATTAAACTCACTCAGAATTAAAATTGCCTTTTATGACTGCAGCTTAATTTATATCTGAAATGAATTGAGCTGAACTGAATGATTCTGAGTAAGTGTCTGTATCTCTGTACCAGGATTTAGCACAATTTAAATAATCCAGATTTCCTGAATGTCCGTCTAAATCTGATTCTTGCATGTGTGCATGATTCTTACTTTGTACAATGACTGAATAAATCAGAAGGTAGTATGTCCATCACACTTGTTGAATATACTGTCAGTAATTTGTCCTTATGCTTTTTCCTATATAAATTAATTTGTCTCTGGCCAAAGCTGTGCTTTCTGAAACACTGAATTTGTGTGTGTGAGATTCATATCTGTGTGTGTACAGATGCACAAGGGTAAAGCAGGTTGGAGCTGAAAAATCTTTGGCTGTATGGATCTTCCTCTCAAATCTGTAATTAGTGACCTGCCTATGAAGTTTTAAATTTCAAATCGGTTTTTGGGATGTGCTTATCAACTGCTTTCATTAGTGCTGTGTTACAATTTATTTGTAGAGATTGGTAGAGGAGCAGTACCTAGAAAATTCAAGAAAAGCTCCAAATTTTTGTGGAACACAACGAGCAAGAGCCTTGACTTTTGTAACCAGCCATGCTACAGCCCATGTTGCACTAGAAAATAATCTCTTAGACCAGAGGTAGGCTCTCAGTAAACTCTGGTTGAGGGTGAATGTGAGGTCTCCTTTTGAGAACTAACCAAGGAATTAACAAGAGGTCCTAAAAGTGCACATTTCAGTTTTACACAGTGTTAAAACAAACATAAGCTTGGCATAACTTGGGTTATGTTCTGTGCATAGCTACTGCTAGTGGCTCATGTTGCCCTTTACTTTTGTCTGTACCTTAACTGGAAGACTCTGCTGAAGTTTTGCAAGCCACATGAAATTAGGTCCACGTGAGGTATTATATCCATATGCTTCAGAAGCTGCTCTTAGATGCAGCTGAAGAGGTCTTCTTGGTTATGTGCATGTGTGCTAATATAAAAAAGAAAAAGTAGTAAGGCATGCTGGACTTTGTGTAAATGAATGTAACTTTTTCAAATCAATGGAATTTATACTGTGCAGAACTATTTCTTAATACTTGCAGACCTGAATTTGTCTCCTGTGAAATATGAACAGAGAATTCAAATTGTATTTGAACAATGTTTTCAAGGTAGAACTCATTTGTACATTCTGCAGTTGTATGGAATGTTTGCCAACATAGAACGTATAGGCAAACATAGGGAAATACCCTGAAAGGACTTTCAAGTTCATATATGATTTATAGATGCAGACAAAACTAATTTACAGAAAGATATGTATTTGTACCACATTACAATCTGAGCCTGTGATGTCTCAGACCATTTAGCTGTGTATGTTGTTGACATATGTATTTTACCAAATGTGTACAAATGTTAGAAAGAGGGACTACTTTCTGTATAGAATTCCCACATCAAAAGAAATTTTCAGACTGATTAGGTGGGTCAAATGAATAAGAAACTCTGCCTTACAAGCTTTGCTAAATCACTAGTAAACTGGTTCCTGAAAGAGAAGGGAGTTTGTTTGCCTGCTTTTATTTTTTGTTTGTTTGTTTGTTTTTAGAATGGGTAAAAAAGTAAAGAAGGAACCAGAGCCTCCACCCAAGGATGTGGTAAGTTTATAAACTGCTATGTGCTATAAAATAAACATTACACAATTGCAGGCCCAGCTCTACCGTCCTTACATAGTTCCTCATTCTCCTGGTTTACCCACATTATTCTAAAAATGGCTTTTAAAGATGACTCTGTTTCTGCTTTTCTTGGACAGCATACAAACCAGAGTGACTGGGCATGTGTAGTTCTTTGTGGAGATTGTTGTCTTTGGCAAGCATTGCAAACATTTATGTATGAAACAATCCAGGCTTCTTTTTATTTGAAGAACGGTGTTAGCTTTCTCTTCATAAAAATCAAAGGAGAAAGGAGAAGAACAACCTGAAATCTGCCTGTCTTTTCAACTATGAAGACATTCTCTTTCCTTGAAGAGTCAAAAGCCTAGATGGATCTGCAGTTTTTTACTGAATTCAAAATTTGACAAATATTTTGGATAGTACTACATACTCTGTCTCTTTTGCAAATATATACAGTCTTAAGAGGCAGTTTTGGTGTTTCTGTTGTCATTTGGAACTACAGTGAAAAGTACAAGAGCTGAAGCCAAATATAGAATAATGGTAATAGTGAGATTTTTTTTTTTCAAAAGTTGGAGGCTAAAGGTCTGACCCTAGCACACTTTTGAAGAATTTCTATAAATTCTCAAGATATGAAGAGGCCCCCCAAAAGATAATTGTTCAAAACTTCTTTAAAGTTTGTTTTCTTCAGAAAGAAGTAGAGGAAATACAGGAACATTGAAAAGAGTACAGTATAAATTCTGTGTCAAATAATAACCACGTTAATGAAAATGAAGACCTCAATGAGTCCCACAGAGGAACTCCCACTCCCTCAATGAGTCCCACTAAATTCAAAGTTCAGTACACTGTTTTAAATTGTGTGTAAAGAGTTGCAGTACTGCAAGAGCTTTTTCAAAGGTCACAGAAAAGTTATAAGCAAAAACTACATTGCAATTTCAATATTAAATAAGCATAAATAGTTTTGATTAAGACAGTAATATCCAATAGCCATGATGTCACTGAGACATAGCCGTTAATATCAGCTTTACCCAACTGTTCTGTGGAAAGATGAATATTACAAATATAATTCATAACCTTCAATCAATAATAAATTCTTATGAAAGGAAATTACAGAAACCCTCATCTTCTATCTGTATTAAATAACCTAGAAAACCAGGAGTCACAAAGAAGGTGTATGTGGATAAACCTAATTAAAACAGGCCTGAAGAATTAAAACTAAGTGTATTTGCAGCCTAAGGAAAAGTTTGAAAGGCATGACATCACATTTTAGTCATACAGATGAGCTTGAAGCAATAAAAGTTGACTTCTTCAGTAACTAGCTAGACAATCAGTTGATGCAGCACCACAATTTCAATTTCCAAAATATACAGTTAAACTTTCTAGAGAAAATGGTGGTACAGCGTACTAGGTACTACAGTAACCTGTGAATACACAGAAAATGTTAGTAAAACTATAAAAAAGAAAGAATTAGAAAGAGTGAATTCCAGATGGCATCTACAGCTTTTGGCTTAGTTTTTACCCTTATTGTGCTTCAGGCTAGCATTTCTATTCTGACAGTCATAGCAGGAGAAATGTTACATATCAAGACAGTATTAAACATGAAAATAGATCATTGTAACTATTAATGAAGAAAATCTTGCCATAATGAGAATTTTGTTAATAATGATTGTGTAAAGTCAAATCTGAAAACTTCACATTTCACCTGGGTATTTCAGATGGCAGGAAATGAGATGCAGACAAAATAAAAGATATATTAGCTATTATCTTGTGATTGATAATCTGTTTATGAAAATGTCAAGTCCAAGAAAAGAAGCCTTGAGATAATGTAGGCAGGGGTTATAAAAGAAGGCCTTTGTGCATGTGGAATGCTCTGAGAATATATGGTACTGCAGATGACCACTAATTTTTTATAGATTTCTAGGAACAGGTGGGAAACACATCTCTTAGCCTAGCAACTGCTTTTATGTTTCAGAAAGTATTCCTGAGGACTCTGTTTTCACTGCCTTTCATAATTTGTCTTTTACTATTCTCTATTCAGAGAACTAGTCTCCAAGAGGAAAAACCTTGCTTTGAGCTTCTATCTCTATATGAATGACCTAAGACAGTAATTCAGGCAGATAAAATATGCTAGCTTTGACATAGATTGATAGGAACTTTTCACATGATATCTACATTAAGTTTGGTCTAGACAATATTAGTATTTGATTATCAGCTAGGTCATGGACAATGAAAGGGGAGCCTAAGATTATCCCTAGAGAAAATACTGAAGTGTTATCACTTAAAGAAAGCTGTGGATACCTCAGTATTTTTGAAAATGGCTTCATTCACAAGTCTGATGTTAAAAAAAAAGTGTCATGTATGAATCGACACTGTCAGCTCCTGAAATCGTCTCCACATAAATACCTTCTTTTGATTAATGCCTATATATTAGTTTGACTTGACTTTAGTGAGGCTTTTAAAACTGCCTCTTGGAACATCCTCATAGGTAAACTGGTTAAGTACAGACAAGATAAACAGACAATGTAAATGAACCAAAAGGTAGCTGAACTGACAGGCTGAGAGGGTTGTGATCAGCAGCAGGAGATCCTGTTAGAGGTCAGACACTGGTGTTGTGTGTGCTCCAGGGGTTGATCCTGGAGCAGATACTGTTCAACCTCTTCCTCAGTGACCTGAATGATGGGACAGACTGTACCCCCAGCAAGTTTCCAGAAGATATGAAATTAAGAGGAGTGAATGACAGTCCAGATGGTTGTGCAGCCATTGAGGGGATCTCAACAATTTCCTTGAGAAATAGGAAATTGGGAATTTAATTAAGTTCAATAAAGGGAAATGGTGAAGTCCTGCACCTGGGGGAAGAATATCCGGTACAGACTAGGTGATGGCCAGCTGGAAAGCAGCTTTACAGGAAAGAACCTGGTGATTCTGGTGGATATGTACCAGCAATGTGAACTTGGGACACAGAAAGCTAACAAAATCCTGGGCATTAGGCAGAGTGTTGCCAGCAGCTTGAGAGAGGGGACTCTTTCTTTTCACACGGTGTTGGTGAGTGAGACCACACCTGGAGTGCAGTGTTCTGTTCTACGTTCTCTGGTGCAAGAGAGACAAGGCCTTACTGGAACAAAGTCTTGGGGCATTTGTCATTGGAGGAGAGACTGACAGTTGGGACTGCTCAGTCTTGAGAGAAGGCTTGGAGGGGTCTTAGCAGTGCAAAAATTGCTGATGGGAAGAAGTAAAGAAATCAGGCCAGGCTCTTCTCAGTGGTACTCCGTGAAAAAATGAGAGGCAGTTGGCACAAATGGAAGTGCGGGAGATTTCCATTTAAGCATAAGAAAAAGAAATCCTCTTTTACTGTAACAATGATGGAGCATGGCGTAGGTTGTCCAGGGAGCTTGTGGAGTCTCCATGCTTGGGGATACTCAAAATCAGACTGTGCTGTAGCCCTGAGCTCTAGATCACTCTGCTCTGAACAGAGAAGTTGGACTAGATCGTCTTTGGAGGTGCCTTCTAGTATCAACTATTTGTGATTCAGTGGAATATCTTGGGTTTTATTGTTAATAGAGGAGATCAGACGCTCACAGAACTGAAATAATTAGCATTTCCAGTTATCTACTAAATCTATTTTTCTAGCTAAAGTAAAAGGGATTAAGAATAGAAAAGATTAGGAAAAGCAAAGATATCTGTAGTCCTTCTGAAGATTCTATGAGAGATGAAAGATTAAAACTGACCTTAAATAAAATTTAAAGGATTAAAAAACCCCAGCATGATTAAACAATGGAATAATAGCAGATAAATGCATCCTTCAAAATGTGGGATTTTCATCCAAATGGGAAAAAAAAAAATGGTTCCACTCCTAAATGAGACTTAAAAGCACCATGCCACCTTGCATCAAAATATTTTGGGAGAGAACTAGCAAAAATAAAAAAACTACCAGTAAAGCTTTGTCAAATTGACTAGGTGCAAGAAGCTTCTTACGGGGGACAATATTAGGTGATTGCAAGCATGAAAGAAAAATAAAATTACTTATTTTTATGTCAAAAAACAAAGCAATGTGATAATCACTAAAATAAATGTGATAAAATTGCCCAAGTAGGAACAATGTTTGCCCAGGTCTTGTGCTAAATGGAAAATAGCTAACATCTGAAAATATGGTACTGGAAGAATAGATAGCAGAAAATTTCATTTTTGAAAGGAAATACAGCAATAATTACATGAAATTTATCTTCTGTGCTGTGTTAATTGATAGAAATAGTTCTTGAAAAAAACTGAATCAATCCCGTGGATAAATATGATAGTAATGGGGAAGAATCAATAGTGCCTGTATAGAGGGAAGTTTGGGCTATGAAACCTACTTAAGTTCTTTGGAGGAGTCAGTGAGCAAGTGGGTAGTGGTGTTCTGATTGATACAGTTACTTAGCTTTTTCAAAAGTTTTCAGAACAGGCTTTTCACTCATGTAAACATGAACAGGCAAAAAGAAATTCTTCTCCTAGCAATAATGTCTGGTTATAAAATAGGAAGCAAAGGTGAGAAAACAAGTTAGTGTTCAGATTTCATAATGGAGAGAAGTTGCCAGTCATGGGGTTTTTTTTCTGCATCCAGTGTATCAGAATTAATGTGGATATTTTAATAAAATGGCATCCAGTTCCTAAGCAGGAGAAAGTGAGTAAGTGAAAAATTTCAAATTCCAAAAATAAAAGACAAAACATCGTGTTACTAGCAAACGCTTTATACATGCATATGAATGCCATTAACAGTTCTGGTGTTTCCATCTCAAAAAGGTACAACTGAGCTATAGAAAGACAACAGAATGAACGAAGAATGAACTAAGAAAGACAGGAAGAACAGACAGGATGGCCTCTATTTTAGGAAAGATCAAAGGGAATAGATTCTTCATTCCCAGAAGGAATCACTGTGAAGAGGAATAGCATAGAAACTTACAAAATTATGAATATACAGGGAAGGCAAATGAGTGTAATTTATTTCACTTTTTCTTATAGTGGATGAACTGTGGAGGATAAATAAAATTATCAGGTGGTGTTCTTAAAACAAAGAAAAAGCACAGTTATTTTATGATTCTTTAACAGTGAGACTTGTGTCTCAGATTATTATGGGTGTTAAAATACAGATGGCTTCAAAAATTATGTAACAAATTTTTCTTGGACTTTTTGAACACAGAGATAAAATCACTAGTCTCTCCAGTTCTCTAGGTTGCAGAGCTGATATCTGAGAGCATAAGTAAAATTTTATGGGGTAAATACAATTACTTGCAAACATGAGAAATGCTGAAAATGGAGCAATGCAATTGTGACTTTGGTATTGCAACAATATATAAATAACTGAGATTTAAAACTCTTATTTTGTCTTTCATTTCTTATTGAACTTCATCTGTGATCAGTATTGGTGTTTATTTTTCTCTGAAGAACTACCAGCCTTTTCTAAAACTTGGAGATTTATCTCGTCACCAAGTGGATCAAACTCAGGAGCTATGTCTGTGTTTAAATAATAGCACTTACCTGAGGATCATGTTCTGTCCATGCAAAGACCCAAATGTGCAGAAGTAGAGAAGTGTGAAAAAGTTGAAGGGACTTTAAGTCACCTCTAAATTCTCCCATAGGTAAAATGAGCTGCAATGACCTGAATTGTTTTGCCTCATTACAATCCAAAAAGAAAATACCCATAAATAATTCCATAATTTTAGGCCCATCCTTAAGATGTAACTTGCACCTCTATACTATTATTTGATTTAATTCTTGTTGCGGAGTCATTGTTAGGCAAAATTACTTATGGTACAGTTACGTGATTGTATTTTTTTAGAAAGGGGCTTTGTTCCATAACTTGGCGCATGCCTCTGGTTTGTCACAGCAAGCATGAAATTGGACAGTTTCTTCAGATTTTAGACTTGATAGAAGCTAGGTACACCAGTTAAGCACATTAAGTTGGCTACTTCTTAATGGAACTTGTATGTTGGACTTGTTGCCTGCTAAATTGTGTGATCTCTCTCATGGAAGGTCACTTAGATTTAAAAACCTATAAAAAACATGAGTTTAAAAGTGTTATTACTAGTATCATATTTAGCCTTATTTTTGAGCAAGTCAGAGAAGGGAGAAGAAAAAAATCCTTCTCTGTGTTCATTTTTCTTCTAGCACACTCAATGTTTTTTAAGATTTGCTCCCCATAATTTTTTTGCTTGACAACTGATTTGTATGTATCTTCATACCTTGATAGTTACATGTCCCTGTGATGTAGCTATTAGAAGTTTCTTCAATGAAGTAAAACAAATAATTGACATTTGTAATTATGTATGTATATACATTGTAACAATTTTTCAATTAATTTGTATTGTTATCTTATAATTTGCTATATTTTAAAGATTAATATGTTTTTGAGAAACTGCATAACTCCAGTATGCAGTAGTTTCTGTATGTAACACAGATACTGTATAGGCCTGAAATGTGAGGATTTGAGACAGTTTTTCCATACTAACCAATTGCTTTAAATCCAAGGAAGCTTAAACCTTTTTAATGAGTAGAATTTTCAGAATACCTTGAGTCTTCTTAAGAAACAAAAGGCTATTTTAGAATATTCCCATGCTCAAGTGGTGTTAGTCCTAAGGAGTCTATTAAGAGGGTGAAAACTGTCTGATTTGTTGGAAGATTTCTTTCCACATGAAAGAGCTCAGAAATGGAAATGAAACCTTTGTATCATTTCTAGCTGGGTGAGCAAGAATTATATCTTGGAAATACTTCATCCAGTACAGGATCATGGTGAGCTGGTGACCTGAGTTGACAAAGACACAGAAAATGTTCTTTTATTTTTAAAGCAGCCACAAAGTGATATTGCCACAGAATAACCAAATCCTCTTCCTTGTGCACCCCCTGAGTCCATGGATTCTGTGTGCAACTGCTCAAAAGAAACTTCTCATGTCTGGTTCTGAAGTCTCAGAATGCTCTTACATGTATAACAACTACATAGTTTGTTACCTTCAAAAGTTTCTAGATTTGCAGGGAAGCATGAAGATTTTCTCAAAATCTTCGTATGTGATGAAATCATGGTTATATTTATTTGGAAGTCAATTATTCTTTCTAATTTTTAAACAAAGTCTCTAATTGTTATTAAAAAATTGGACTTTTACAAGGAAACAGCAATTCATTAATATTTCTAATTCAGTGTAGATATCAAACAAGATTTTATTTTATTTTTAATGAAATGTGGGAGTCTACTGTAGCTCACAGGAAGAGTCAGTATAAGTTAAACTTTTCTTTCCCTTTTTTTTTTTTTTTGTTATGTTTTTAGTTTGATCCTTTATTGATTGAAAGCAAAACACCAGCAACAGTTGTGCTAATGCTTAGTTCTCCTGAAAATGAAGTTTTGGCCAAAGCATGTGATGCTCTATATAAATTTGCATCAAAAGGTTAGTCCTTCTACAATGTTATATATAATATATATAATGTTTTGTATTGCTTAGATTTTGATGTTAGTCCACAATTCTTTAGTTTCCAAGCATTGAAATTTTATTTTCTCCTCAAAGGTGTCTGCTGAAGTTTTGGGGGATTTTCTGAAATATATGTCTAACCTGTACATGTAGTAATAAAGAAGTCTTGTAATTTGCATGAAGGAAACTTCTTCATTTTGTTGGAATTTTATATTCACTGTTTAATAGAGCTTGTTTTAATATAACATAGATAGGGTTTTTTATGAGCAACAGATCTACCATTGGGAAGGAATTCTTTTTTATGTCACAGTTTGAAACTTCTGTACCAGTGTAGTTACTTAAAGCTTCAGTTTTCGATGAAAAGAACTTCTTAGCTTTTTTCTGTTATTTTTATACAAAGTAGTTGTGTCGGTATTTCTGTGCAGGTGATTCATTGGAGACTGCTCAGCCTCCTTTATCAAGCTTATTTCTGTATGAGTCGGGAATCTAACAAGTCTCCAAGATTCCAAATCTTCCAAAAGTCTCTGTGTAATCTATAGCTAAACATCACGTTCAAGGTACTCAGGAGACAAGCAACTATGTAACAAAGGCTTGAATTTATGTAGCACATAATTTCCTAAGTTGTCTCCTACTTATTCCATGTTATTTGATATTAGTCACTCAAATTGGTATACACTTGTAGTATACTTGCTCTGATTAATCTAGTTTAATTTTAATTTCCATTTAATTTATGTTTTCTTTAAAAATGATGTATTTATATGCTGATTATTTTGCTGATGTAAATTACCACACTGCTGAAGTTGTGAGAGAAGAGCTGAAGTCTTTGATGGTTGGCTAGGGGTCACTGGGTTCTGAAAGATGTTTAGGTTCTGCTTAATATGGCAAGCTTGGCTGAGGGCATGGGATCAAACTCTGAATTTGTGAAGAGAGACTGTGGACTGTTGGGAGACAGCTATGAACCATAAACTGTTGCTGGCTCTTTCCCTCATGTCCACAGTAAAATAAAATAGAAAAATCCTCCACACTGTAGGAAGATAGATGTTTATGTCTTTTATGTTTATACTTAAAGAATAATCTTTTAAATTATTGCAGGTAGGTATTCCTGTAATCTTCCAGAAGACTAGACTGTAACTTTGCAGTATGGCATAAGAGGAGTTGTTTTCAGTTAATTAGTTGCAGTTAATCTATTTTTTTGAAGTGTTGCTAGTAAATTAAGTCCCATCCCTCAATAAAAAATACTTCCTCCATTTTAATAATGTCCTGGCCTGAAAATTAGCATAGATCTCCAGTTTCCTCTCACATAGCTCATTTTTAGCTGGGACGGGCAGGCATGGTTCATTAGAAAAAGAATTATAAAGCTGTTGTGGGAATGGGAGTAGGACTGGGGTTTTGTTGCTTGGGGTTTGTATTTGTTTTGTGTGGGCAGGAACAGAAGGCTGTAGTCACACTAAACTCCTCTGTTCTTTGCATGCCCAGCACCTATTCAGGAATCTCAGGTAGGAATTAATGATACAAATCCTGGTAGTTGCTCCCCTTGAGGGATAGTAAAGATCCACAGAATTAGTGGACTGTTAATTCTGAGGAAAATTAAATTGGGAGGCAAAAAAAGAGGAAAATAAAATCATTCACCTGATACTGTTCACCTATAATTTGCTAAGGAGAAAACATTCCTTTTTACCTCCACTGCAGTCTCCAACAAATGAGTGGAGTGTCCAACAGACAGATGTGTCCTTTGCTTTAAAAATGTAAATTAATCTGAGATACTATTAATCCTTGAAACTATTTGACACATATTTATTCAGGGTGTAAATTAGATGATCTCCTAAGGACCTGTCAGGCCTCTGCTCTTTGATTCTACTGTCCAATGAAAGATTGGTAGTGGTTTTACCTTGATTCATTAGAACTGTGATGTTGCTGGCCTTTTTCTTGGGCTTTTAACCCAGTTCCTTTCCAGGTGATGAAAACAAAGTGACACTTCTCGGTCTTGGAGCACTGGAACAGCTGTATAAACTCCTCTCACACGAAGATCCACTTGTACGCAGAAATGCTGTCATGGTATTTGGCATCATGGCTTCTAATCGTAAGAGTCTCAAGGTTTTACTATTTTTCAGTGTGTGGTCATCAAAACAAGAGGTTGATCATGTGAAAAAATCCTATATTAATGGCCCAGAATACAGAGTAAGTGATGTAAGGTTGAGTTTCAGTGGCTGTTATTTTATAGTGCTTTATAGACCTATACCTGATTAATGTAATTAAACTGGCCTTAATTTGGTGAATGCTTTACCCAGTTGTCTTCCATGAGGATATCCAAACCACACTAAGTCTTTTCATCAACTCCTACCTTCTTGTCATGCTGCACTGGACCTTACCCTCTTAGATTACTTTTAATTTGGCATTAGCATATCATCAGTGGTGCTGAACAAACATGGATTTGAATGAACAAATATCTCCCATTTATATTCATATTTAATTGGTTTTTTGTTTAAAAGTAAATTAAACTCATACCTTTTTTTCTTACATTTCAACATGTTGAATATGTTGACAGTAACAACGCAGCCCTGTAGGATTGCGTGAAGTCTGCCCAAAAGAATATTACTTGATTTTTCTATCCAAGGGTTGAGGTTTAGCTGGTTTGCCATTGACAACGTTAAAAATGCAATCTGAAGGTCTTTACTGTGATTTTAGTAAGACCTGTGTAATTCATGTTTTCCATTTGCTGTGTGGGCTGGCATTAGCATAAAATTGCAAAGCGATGGCTTGAAAACTAAATAACAGAAGGATTGCTTCTAATTTGATAATTTTAAACACAAATACTTTTAACTATTGGGGTATGACTTCTTTGGCAACTAAAATAGTGCAATATTTAATCAGAACCTGCTAAATGCAAGTATTTTTAATAAAGTTTCAATGAAATATAGAGAAACTTCTTATGTATCAAATGTCAAAGTCATCTGCTACTTGAAAGTCTCTGCTTTTTTTCTGGGCCCATTACGATCTTGGTCTAACTTTAGTTGTGTGTCTTTTCCAGTCATCTTTTTGTCACTCAGGGAGAAACCATAAGTACATTTTGCTTGGAGCAGATTCTGTTTCTTTACCAAACCAATAATGCCAAACAAAAGACTTCATATTTGTGTTTACTTCATTGTAGATGATGTCAAGAAATTACTGAGGGAGCTGGATGTCACAAATTCACTTATATCACATCTAGTGCCAGAAGGTACCTTACAGTATTCATTCCTTGTGCAAAAGTACAGTCAGAACTAATTTATAATTGCCATTTTATCAGACAATTTAATAAAATCTACCCTGTAATGTGTGATTTTTTCCTTGTGCATTTAAATAGGTAAATGATTTTATAGGTAGCTCTGTAGCTCATTGAGTAGTGTTTTATATTATACAGATGGAACAAGATGTTTATGGGCACATCCAGTATGGTTAACAGCTATTTTTTATTGACTTCAAATAATGCTTTAAACTACTGGATTAGTGAAAATATTCTGTGCTGAATAAAACTTATTCAAAATGTTTCTTCTTTTTCCCCACAGAAGATGTAGTTATCCATGAGTTTGCTACTCTTTGTCTAGCATATATGGCTGTTGAATATACTACTAAAGTAAAAATATTTGAGCAAGGTGGGTTAGAACCACTTATCAGACTGCTAGGTAGCCTTGATCCTGATGTTAAGAAGAATTCACTTGAGTGTATCTACCTTTTGGTACAGGTAAAGTTTGCTCTTGTTTGCTGTCTTAAATTACAGAGGCAGATAAGCATTTGCACCTCCACCCCTGACATTTTGTGTGGGGTTAGTAATTTTCAAATATTTGTTTAATTTACTCCACAGTGTTCATCTATGTTCTAGAAACATTGAGTCCTTGCATCTGAGTCCCTGAATGTTAAATTAGTTATGAATGTAGCTGTTTTTTAATTCTGTTGAACTTAATGCAGTGGTTTGTGCTGTACTGCAGTAAAAGTAAAATCAGTATGAGCTTCAGATTTCCAAAACTAAATAGTAATTTGCCTTCTTAGTTGAAAAATGTTAATCTTAGTAATGAGAGTTGTAATCTGTCTATCCAAAAGGTTGGAATTATCCTGTAAATTAAAGAACTAGCAATTGCATTGTTTCTTGTTTTGACCAGCAAGTCCATAGCACAATTTTGAACATCTTTTTAATGATAGGTGAATGCTGTCAACAGCTACTTTCCATACTGGGAGGAATAGATTTGTTGTTGGCTACTCTCACTAATGTCATCCATATGCTGCTTAGCAAAAGAATGGTGCATTTGTATGGCAGTTCTCTCCCATGGCTTAAGCGAATCAATTCAGTAATGAATTTAGTTTATAACTCTATCTCTTTTGGGGCATCAGAGCATGTCTATTCAGAATCACATTTTACTCTTTCTCCTTTTTTACTATCTCGCTGTCTTTGTTGCAGGGTATATCTGGATAACTGCACCTGGTGCTTGCTTATATTGATAAGGATAATTGCATGCTGCACATGTGCAATAGGCTATTTAAAAGCAAATTGTAATTTATTTATTTATTTTCTTTTTTAATATAATCAACTACTGTCTTTTTATTAAGCTTCACATTCACTGTTTAAAGTTGAAATTTTAAATTGTCATTTAATAATTACTAAAACAAAAGAAGATATAACCAGGCAACCAGAGCAGAGTGCAAAAAACTTGTTTTCCTCCCACTGATATAAATAAAAATGGTGAAACTAAATTTAAAGAACTTTCTCAAAGAAACACTTATGTTGAGGCAAACATGGTAAAATCAAGAGTGAATAGGCTTCTTTATACAGATTTTGTAGTGTGTACTTCAGTCATGCAAAAAATCCCTAGAATTTAAGGTTCCTGGGGCTTGATTATATTCAGTTAAATCCTTAGTTTAAAAGAAAGAAATCTGCAGAACTGGAAGCTCTGGAGTATTGACTAATTTTTTAATGTCTGAAATCTGTTTTTTGATGTTCTTTCACTGAAGTGAGAAATTGATATATTGTTATATTTTCTACCACTAGCATCTTTCTTCGAATATTTTACTGCAGGATTTTCAAAACCGTGCTGCAGTTTGTGAACTGAATATCATTCCACCCTTGCTGGGACTACTGGAATCTGAATATCCGGTCATTCAGTTGTTGGCCCTTCAAACCTTAGAAGTAATTAGCAAAGAGAGAGAAATCAGGATATTACTGGGAGAAAATAAGGGATTAGATTGCCTTCTGAAGATACTGGAAAACAATGTACGGTTTACTTGCCTTAAATTTTTTTTTGTTCTTGGTGCTGATATTTGTATGACTAATAAAAAATATTATTTATTTTATGGAAGAGACATGTAAGAACAAAGAGTTACTTGGAGGGAACTATGATAGAAATAGGATAAGCTAGGTTATCTAGCTTACTAAGGAAAGAAGCAAAGACATTTCCCAAAGTGTTTATTATTCAATTTTTGAATTGAGTTTACTTTATATAATGGCTTTAGACACAATTTCCTATTATTGTTTATGTTACTATGAGACTCAGTTTAGTGCTTCTTGAGTTCAAGTATCACAATGAGAAGTAGAATGCATAGAGATATCAGTGAAGTTTTTAAGTTTTAAGATCACAGGCCCTTTCTGAGTACCCGCCTAACCCACTTTGATGTAAATGAAAGACTTCTGGGGGTTTTACTATTTTTAATAAATTTTGTTGAATCTTAAGCCATCATCAAATAAATTATATGAAAATGTGAATTTGTAAATATGTACTTTGCAGTACAAATAAACTGTCCAAAAGAAAGTTACAACAATTATCCTACACACATAAAAGCCTAAGATTTATTAGTCCTGATTTCAAGATTGTTTTGGTTTTTTTGGCTTTTTTTTTTTAATTTTTATTAGGAACTCAGTGATCTACATGTTGAAACTCTTGCTGTGTTGGGAAATTGCCTCGAAGATGTGCATATTCTGCAACAGATTCAGCTGACAGGAGCCCTTAAAAAACTACTTTCATTTTTAGAAGTCTCTACTGTTCCTGATATTCAGAAGAATGCAGCAAAGGCAATTACCAAGGCAGCTTATGACTGTATGTGACTTTTCAATAATCCATGGCCATGTGTGATGGTTTTACCATGAAATTGTTTATGAAGTAAATTTTTATCCAGAATGAGGTCATCTCGGGTTGATGGTAGTACTTGTGCTGAGGAAAGCACTGGCAAGAATTAATTACAGTGATGAGTCTTGCCAATCAGAGCAGCAATTGGAGATTATATCTATATATTTGAAAATGTTACAGTTTTGCTTCAGTTTATTTTTAATTTATTTTTATTGTTTGAATATATTCTTGAAAAATGCTGTCCTCAAAGGAAAATGGACCTTTGAAAATATTATCCTTGTCTTTTGTTTAGTGATGCCAGCTGACTGCCATCTTAAGCCACCTTTGCTGGCACTGTTTCTGCCTCTATCTGTTAAGACTTCATTGCAAGCTGACTTCCTTTTGCATTCAACTGCTTGTCTAAATGTCAGGCAATTTCAAATACAAATTCCTTTAACAGAAGCATGAAAGGAAACCTTTCAAATGGCTTGCAGATTAATATTCCCAGGGGAGTTAAATAGTTTCATTGTAATCTTTTTATAATTATTCATCCTATAGTTCTTTTTTATATACTTCTTTTTTAATTCACCGAGGAATTCTGAATTAGGCAGAACATGCTCATCATTTATGCCCACAAGGATCCTCTTTTAATCAAACTACATTTGAAATTCCTTCCATATATTGGCTACTGAGTTGCAACATGTGCCAAGTAGTGTTGTGTAGCAAAATGCAATGTAACTAATAATGTACTTCTGACTATATATTTTTGTTCTGTCAAGGGATTTTTATGACAGTAGAATTTAAATATTTCATTCATAATTCTGGCACCTTGTGATTGAATTATGTGGTTGTGGCTTTATGTGTATTTTAAAAATATGTCATTTAATTTAATCCATGGGTAAAATAATCTCTCCTTTCTGTCATATTTCAGACATCCTTTCATCTCTCCCTGTGCTATCTTTCTGATTCTTTTCTCACCTAGTTTGATATTCTGAATATTTGTAATTATTTGGATTGAAAATGGTACACAGTGTCCGAGTATTCTGTGGGTTTTTCTGTGCTTTTGTCATTATTTGTTGGAAGCCTGGCAAGTCACTGAAAATTGTTTTCATTAATGTTCAGGTATCAAAGATAGGAAGGGACCTTCTTATGTCAGTATTTTCTTTCTGTATTTTCCTGTGTTGTTATTTTATTATGCTACTTAGGACTGTCAGTATCATTTTTATAGTCCTGTGACAGGCTTGTAAGTTGTATGCTAAGCAGATTTATATTTGCTCCTACTGCTTTCTACTGCATCTTACTCCTTTATCATATTTATTTTCAAATAAGCATAGCCTTCTTTTCCTCTTTCACACTTTTTTTCAGTTTTTGTGGCCTAATATTTTAGCAGCTGTTAGTAGAAGCATGTCTGATCACATTTTTAAAGCACGGTTGCAAGAACCGCACATAATATATTACAGTGCTGCTATGATCTTATATCATGGGATGTTACCGTCAGTGAAGATGCATCTTCTTGTCATGCTTCTTTACAAATGGAGTCAATGAGGTTTCATTATAAAGGTTTGCTCTCTTCTTCAGTCTATGACAGTTCGTATGGATGCAGCAAGCTGGGAAAATACATCAAAAGAAGATTTAAAATATTTGCTTTCAAGCTGTACAATTTTGGTGACACCCAGTTAGACAAAAGGAAACTTGTCCTGGTGCAGTAGAGAACACAGTCCAGTAAACTTGCTGCTCAATGTACCCCCAAAAGTACTGAATTTTTCAGCTACATAGAGATACTGGAATAAAGTCATCCTTGCAGTGTAAAGAAAAGGCCATTATAAGAAATAGCCCAAGTGCAAAAATAAAACAGAAATATTTTCAGTTTTTGTTTGTTTGATTAGATTTTGGTTGTAAGCATACTAAACAGCCTATCCAAAATGCAACACTAATGTATACTATACTAGTATTTGCCTTTATGTGAATCCAGTATAATACAATACAGCTCTTAGTTCTGTAGTGGCTTTTCATTAAATTTGCAATAGCTAATTCTTCAGGTTTGATAATCATGGTTGCAATTTACCAACATTTCCTGTATACTTGGGGAAAAAAATACTGCTTTTCATTGGAATGGAAAACCTACTTCTGCTATGACAGAGCATGTATCTCGCTGTTTTTTTAATCCTGGCACCTGAGTATACAGCAGTATCTGGTTTTGAAATTATTATTTTTGACAGATGGAATTTGGTTTTGGATTGGTTTTTTTTTCCTGATAGATGTGATCATAGTAAGCAGTTTTGTTTTATGTCCCTTTCAAACCTTTGGAAAGGGACTCCTGTAACTTGGTGTTGTTGTTACAAGATATATTTATCCCTTAAAAGTTATTCTCAGTATCAGAATAAATTACATGGTATAAACATGATATTGAACTTTAAATAGCATCTCTAGAATGCTTCTCTGCTTAAGTGCATTAAAATGGATCATATTTCTATACATTATCATTATGCCTTTGTCCCTGAATTTATTTTTTTTTGTTCTGTAACATAATTTAAAATTTAACATATTTATTAATGATTTTGTTTTGTATGCTCAGAATTGCAGTGGTGAATTATACTGTGATTCCTGCCTTGTCCACCCAATAATGCAGTCATTTCAGAATGCTAAATATAATCTCATGATATAAATTATTGAATGTCTATGAGTGGATTATCTGGACTGTTGATTAAGGAGAGCCTGATTTTCCCCTGACAATGTCAGAAACAGCAGCAACAACAAAATGCTGTGGGGTTTATGTGGAGAAAGTGATGATCACACTTGCTCTGCCAAACTTCTGGTTTGAAGCTCTCCACATTCTTTCTGTGTATCCCAATGCATCTCATGCTCAAAGGGAAGCACACTAAACATGCTCTGTAGCCTGATTAACAAATGCACTTAGTAATACAGATCTTTGTTTATCTGCATTATCTCAAGATCAGTGGGAGATCGTGATACTATTTAACATTAACTTTTTTCATTTGAAATTGGTATAAATAATTCCATAAGGTGCTGATAGTGCAAATAATAGTCAGTAGAATTCAGATTATGATTTTGGGATAAGAAGGGAAAATAGGAAAATACATTGAAAACTAAAGGTTGTCTCACCATGAGGTCAGTGCATGAAAATCTGGACAGAATGGTTGATACTCCAAGCTCTTTTAGTCATGTGTGCTTGATTTTCCTTCATGTTAAATCAATGTATTCAAATTACTTAGGGGTCAAGAAATTAATCACTGTAAAAATGGTGTTGGCACTGACATATGAAGTACTTCATTATAAATTATGCTTTTCAGTTGTGCAGTCTTTCTAGTCTGTAGTAAAGCACATAAAGGAAACAACTCATGCACATTAGAGAGAGGATCAGCAGAACATGTTCATCCCTTAAATACAACTGGCACCTGGATATTGAAATATTAATAATTTTCATTGATCTGGCTACCTAAATATACATGCATACTCTTTATCATAAGTTCAAATTCAAGTTTTTTTCCCCATTATTATAAAATTATTTTTCTGTTTAAAGTATTTTTAATTACTATTTTCAGTCATTAAAATTATTTATTTATATTATTATTTCATATAGGCATACATTATTTTTAAAATAAGTGATTACCCATCATTATAGCTGCTTTTAAAAGCAAAAATAATTTTTTAAGAACATCTGTAAACAAAGAACTTGCTGTACAATAAACAAGTTACTGAGGCATGAAGAACCTCTAGAGGTCATTATTAGGGATTATGGGCTACCTTGACAAGCAACAGGCCAGCAAAATACTTGATAACTTGTCAAAATAGTCTCTCATTCCATTTGATGCCTTCTCTTGAGAGCTGGCTGATTGCATTAAGGTTGTGGCCAAAGTTCTGCTGATACTTAAAATCTTCTCTGTTTTATTTATTGCATCTTTGTTTTGTGATTTTGTTTGCATATCTGAGGATTCTAAAAAAGTTTAAAACTGAGCTGAAGAGGAGAAATTGACTGCACTTGTCTCACCTCCGTGCTTTGAGTCATTTCTGCTTTTTTACATTTTTGATCAAACGTGCTTTTCATTGACTTTGCAGACTTGTATTTTTTTCCTTTCATTCACTATGGATTCAGATTTATCTAAAAGAATACTTGAAATATTTTTTCCCTTTATTTTTTTTTATTTTATTTGAGGGACAACAATCCAAACAAGGGAATGATCCCTTAGAACAGTAGCAAACACTGGTAAAATTTCTAAATATTTTGAACTCCTACTGACTCCTCAGTTCCTAAAATTCTTTAATACATTTCAAAATTCTACTATATAGATGTAACTTCCAGCTTTAATTAGTCTGGTTTAAATTATGCATATGGTTAAATGTTTATTGACTCTCATCATTATAGAGCTTCTGTGCTGTCCAGTGCCCTTCTGCATTTCTGATCTCATCAGTTTCGGGCTGAGAGGGTTTGTCAGTTTATTGGTATCTACAAACAGATGTCTGTAGATACTTTGTGGGTGCTGTGTGTTACCTGTGCAGAGGAAGGAGCATCTCTGTCCTTCCACAGCTGCTGCCAGTGCAGTGTAGGCCAGCAGTGAACACTGTGCTAGACAACAAAATTCAAATTCCCTGCAAAGTGGGCGTTAATGAAGAACTGCAAGCTGTGCAGAATTTAAAACTTTATTTAAGTAATGCTCCTTGACTTTTTTTGGCTATTTTAATATATTGGGTGGTATTTCACCAAGTTCAATTGTACATTTATTCAATTTTATGCATTTGGACTTCGTTAGCATAAACTGAAGTTCAGAATGATCCTCACTAAGTATGATCTGTTCCATTAGAAAAGCTGTTTCCATCAAGCCTATAAGCATTCTGTGGTTTTAAAATCTTGCAGAGAGCAAACTTTGCATTCTGTTGGGCTATGTATGTTTATACTGTGTTTAATAGTAGTTATTTGGGCTTGATTCGGAGTTCAATGAAGTCTAATCCAGGAGTTGGATTTGGATGATCTTTGTGGGTCCCTTCCAACTCAGGATGTTCTATAACGGGATTTGGCTCAGGTCCTTTGTGCACATTTCTTAATGGCTGGTGCTTGGTACCAAAATATTTCCAACAACTAAATGAAATCAAATTCATGTCCTTTCACTGATTTGGAAAACAAATGCAGATTAATGCTATTGTTATTTCTCATTTAAAGCTGAAATACGAAAAATCTTACATTGGGAAGAGGTTGAGAAATTTCTCCTAAGCCTTTTGGATATTAACAATGATGAAGTTAAAGTTGCTGCTTCCCAAGCCATTTCTGCCATGTGTGATAATATAGACAGTAAATGTGTCCTTGGATTCCAGGGTAAGTAAGATGGGAAGGGATGAAATGTGAATTTGTGTTTTTTTTGCTTATAGCAAGAATGTTACAATTTTGCAGACTGCCATGGTTTATTTAAATGTTCATATATACAATTATTTCTTTCAAAGGGATTCCCCAGCTAGTACAGTTGCTAAGCAGTGATAATGAAGAGGTAAAAGAAGCTGCAGTGACAGCATTAACTAATTTGACAACAGCCAGTCCTAGAAATGCAAGGTGAGTCTGCAATAATGAAATTATTATTTAAAATTCTAATCTGAAGTGATAATATTTTGATTTTTAAAGAATGCCTCATCTTTTCCTTATCCTACAAGTGAGGTCTGTTTCAATTTGACTATAAGGCACTTTTTGGTGCTTATGAGTCACCTGGAATAGCTTAGCTCTCATCAGTGTTACAAGAGTTGTGCTGTCTCTAGTAACGTTAGCTTCATCAAGGAAAGCTATGAAGCAGATGTAATGAAAGCAGAGGTATAAATCATGTTTTGAAGAGAACATATGAACAAAATATGCCTTATAATCTAAAGCATTTGATGGGGAATTCTTTTTTTAAATCCAAAATCATTGATATATTTTAAAACTTGATGGTTCATAAAACCTTTTTGACTGATCTAAATTCATTCTTTGAGGGAGATCGATCTCCTGAATATTGGCATTTTTTTGCTCTTCCTTTTTTTTCTGTTATTTCCCAAGCAATAGAGAATGCTTACAGTGCATTCTCTGAAAGAAGTGTACCTTCAGAATCCAAAATTTTTAACAAAGGTAGCAATGATTAGCTCGTTATATGTTCCAGAAGAATTGTATCAACTAAATTCTACTGTCAGCTGCAGCATTCTTTTATGTTGACTCTATTAGATGGTCCTGTTCAGGGACAAGTAACAGAACATGTGACGTATACAAGCAATCACATGTAACTTACAAACAAACAAATAAAAAAATCCTTAAAAGTTTCCTGGAATATACTTAAAGAAGTTGTAATCAAGTCACAGGCATTCTTTGAAGTGAAAAAGTAAAATAATTCACAAAATAAATTGTTTCAATTTCTTGATTCAGCTCTAATAGTCACTAGTATTCACTTAATGTTACCAGATGGAGCAATAATTTGACACAAGAGAATAATACTCTGTTCATAGATTCACATAGTACATTTTTTTTGTCTGATATTCTGCTCTCCTCATGTGCTGGACTCTTCAGTTAGTGTCAGTGGGATTCACACACACATAAAACGAGCACAGTGCTGGAGTCCAGAGGTCAAACTTTCAGCTCCACTACAGCTGGTTTTCGTAGTGCAAGCCCTTTGAGGTTTCACATTGTGAATAGGAGATCTCTGGAGAGTTTTGAGTTGGTATAGCAGCTTATGCCAACTCGTTCCATTTCTTTTGCTAAGGAGATAGTCAGGACATTGTTTAACTCAACTGCTGGAACAATTCTCTGAGACCTCAGGCAGGGAAATAGCTGTCTCTGTTCCTCTGCGTTATAATGAAGTCCGTATTTGTTTCTTGCTGGGTAGAGTCAGGAAATTGTAAAGGTGGCTTACATACACTTCTCTCTCCTCACAATCCAGCTTCAAGTACAATGTGGGAGCACCAGATAATCTAATCAGAGGTCTTCTGTGAAAATCAGGAAGCAATAATTTACATTAAATATGTATATTGGATGAATTCCATGTGACTATATAATTACTTCAAAGCTTCATTTCTAAATCAAAACCATTAATAAGTCATAGAAGGGTCTGAGTGTGACTAGGATCTATAAATGAATATATAGTGTTGAACCCTTAGCTGATACAAATTGGTATAGTTCCAGCTCGCTGACTGACTATCAGGCCCATATTTATTTTGCATTCACATAATAGGAAAAAAAATAGTTTGGAGAAAATTCATTCCAGATTGAGTTACCATAATCATATTTCATACTAGAATGTTTCATTTGTATGTCCTGTAGACCACTAAAAATAAGTGTATAAATAATGAAGATGCTGATGCACTTCTATAATAATGTAACTTGGCTGTGTGATTATGTTGACAATATTCTGATCTCAAATGAAACTGATGAGACTAGTGCCTTTTTATCAGTTATGTATTAGATTCTTGTTAAAAACCCTCCAGGAATATAAAATCAGAAAGGTAGTGGCAGCAGGTGGACCTTATGTGGCAATAACAAAATGGGTCCAGTGAAGGGGAAGACTATTTGCTCAAAGTGCTTTCACTTTTTACTGGCCAGTCAAATATTCAACTTTGTTGTACTCATATGCATGTGTTCTGCTGTATTTCATTTCATGAGCATTTTTCTATGTTGTATTGATTGAAAGATGTGTACCTTGCCCTTTTATTTGGTACAGTATATATTTGAGGATATAAAATGAATACAAGCCATTCCTATTTTTTCTGGAGATTTGATGTTCTTGTTAGGAATATCAAAGTGCTGCCAGCTTTTCATATAATACAGAAAAAAATACAATTTAAAGCAATTGTGTAATTAAAACTCCCGCCATAGGTAGCTCAGAAAGATAAAGTCTTCCATTGATTAATAGCACAAGAACAGCATAGGCAATGGGCAATACTACCCCCCACTAATGTATATTAACCTTGACCTTTAGGTGCTTCCCCACAGCAATGAAAGGCTAGTTCTATACCCCTACCCAATCAATCCTTTGTTTCTCAACTGAGACAGCTAATA
Organism: Parus major; assembly: GCF_001522545.3. Classification (NCBI taxonomy): domain Eukaryota; kingdom Metazoa; phylum Chordata; class Aves; order Passeriformes; family Paridae; genus Parus; species Parus major. The sequence continues at coordinate 17,545,128 of NC_031769.1, read as the reverse complement.
AAGGTGTCAAATATGGTGGAGGTTTGGTAATTAGAACACCTGTTCACGATAAACAGGACAGAGACCAGCTTGTCACAAGTCCTTAAATGACCATGATTTGGGAAAAATAAATAAATTAATGAATGACTCTGCTTCCCACAGTATTTTAACCAAAAATCTAGAGCAGAAGAGGACTGTGTATAAGTGATTTGAGTTTTCAGGTTTACTGCAGAACGTGGATTTTCAATAGGATCTCTACCAGAACACAGAGCAAATTATATAAATAACTTCTAAAATATTTCAATATTTAAGTTTTTGCTGCAGAGCTGATTTGTGTCCCACTTCATTAGCACATAGGAAAAAATACAGTGGTCAAATACCTCATTAGTTTAAAGACTGACACCTTCACCCTGCTTTTATAAGAATTTTGCCATAAGGACAGAGTTTTAATGCTGATCAATATGAATGATAAATCCTTGTAAACTTGTAAATAACTAGACTCAGTAAAAATAAAATTACAAAGTACACTGCAGTTTAAAATCCTATGTGCTTTTTCTAACATGTTATGTTACTATGTGCACATAGCTCCAAGGTCATCCTTGATGTATATGTCAGAATTTGTTTCTGTGGTCTGCTTCTGGAAAAAAAAGAGAATTTTGTTCAGCTGGGTATTTGCATCCATCTTTTCTATCACACTTTTTTTTAAATACAGAGCAATAACTTGCTTTATTTGAAACTGTATACAGTTATTTGGACAGTAGAATGCCATTTAAAGGATCTCTGAAGCTCTCTGGTTTTGCTGTGTCCAGGCATCAGGCAGCGTGGGCGCAGTCACCTCAGTAATGGATGTGAGGCACAAATGGAACAATTGCACACGAACAAAGAATCAGCAGCGTCATCTGTTGGGCAGGAAAATAAGTGATTCTGTGCCATGCATCTAATCCTGGAACAAATGACTTACCTCAGCCTCTGCCTATTTTTTCTCATTTAAAGTGTAATCAATTATTTTCACTTTTCATGTATTTAGGATGAGGTAATCATGTTAAATATAAGTGCAATATTAGAAGTAGCACATAGAAATAAGCTCTCACGTATACCAGTTAGTCAGCCATTAATTTGACCAGGTCTTTTCTTCAGTATTGTCGTAGCACAAATGCCATTTCTAATAGCTGCCTTCATAAATCTGGCAGTGTCTGAATTCTGGGCATCTAATGGATTGGCCACTAAAGGAAAACATATGCTCTGGAATTTAGAACTTTGGACTTGATGTGAAAACTAATTAATAGCCTCGATAATATTTGTCCTAAATTGTTTAAGTGCAAAATTTATAGCATTCAGTTAGAATTTGGTCTGGGGGAAGAAGGAAAAGGATGTTTTTTCTTCCTCTGTACCAAGGGCTGCAGGAAGTTGTGGTATGTGACAGACTTATGACAGAATATTTCTCCTGGGGTTTATAATGAGTATCATGTGACAGAATACTGTTTTATATCTGGATTCAAGATACTAAAGTATCATCCCAAAATTTACAAAGTCAGCAAGATTTCTATTATTTAATTTTCCAGTTCTTAAATCCTTCACAAGAACAGAGAACCTATCTGAATTTGCAAAGGTTATATCCATATAGGCAGTTCTAGGCATTAGTGCAGAATCTGAACGTATGGTTTCTCTAATGTTTCAAGATTGTCAAGATTTGAGATTAGTTTGGGATAGGAGGAGAGGTTGGGAACTCATTGGTTATGGACAGTGCCCAGTGAGGAGAAAGTGAGTTGTTCCCTTGACTTTAGTGGGTGTTATAGCTATTATTCCAAACTGAAATTCATACACTGATGAAATGACTCAAAATACATCTTCAGTCTGTTTCACCTGTAGTGAGAGTGTCTTACCTTTTTTAACTGAAATTTTCAGTACAAAACATATTTTTTTTTAAAAAAATTGGTTATAAAACAAGTATGGCTGCCAGGGAATAAATTTGAAGAATATCCAGTTTTTCTTATATTCCAAATATTGTTATTATTAGGTAGTGATTACTACCATTAGGTATTAAAATCACTAGGTAGTAATCTTCTCTATTAGAAAATGGGAAACTTAGTAATAGGTTTTTCTCCTTCAAGACTGTAGACAGAACCTAATTCACATAAATATTAAAGTGCCAATATTATGTATGGTAATACATTTGCGTGAATATATGTGTTAATTTATGGGAGCAGGAGCACAAATTTCTAGAGCAAGAACTACATTTAATAGCATAAAAATGTGACGATCCACTGTAGGTTCTGTCTTTTTTTGTGGCTTAATATTTATTTATGACATAAGTTAGTTTTTCTGAAGGAGGAAATCAACAATAGAATGCTGGTTATATTGTGTAGATGTAATATGTTTTAATACTGACCCCTAGTGACAGAATTATGTTTTTTGAGCTAATGTGCTGCAAGGTAAAGGGATGTTTTTTGAGTTTTGTGGGTCATGCTGTTACTTTTTCACATTAACATCTACATGTCTACACCCTGTAAAATACAGTTATCTCATGCCACTAACAGGTTCTTCTTTTTCCTTTCTCTTACTGTATATCCATATTGTGGGAGGTACTGTATTATAAAAAAAGGAAAAAAAACCAAAAACAACAAAGTCATTACCCACTACCTAAGAGCTCACAAGCTTTTCCTTGCAAGTTAAACCTTGACTTCCATTGGAAACTGCAAAATGTTTTATGACAAATTTCTCCCTTGGCAGAAAAGCTGAGATAAGTTCTGTGTCTGGGATGTCACTCAGAAATGGACTCCCACTAAGACTTTAACATCACATCAGATGACTGGTACACAACCATCAGACACGTGCCCTGCTGGCAGTCAAAAATATTTCATACAGCCAGCTGTTGTATTTTTCTCTTAGATTGGGAAGGTGTGGCTGTATGGGAAAGTCCTTCTGTAACTGTTTTCTTCCCAGTACAGTTCTTCTTTCAAAAAAAAAAAAACAGTTATGCATTCTCGTGCATTTTTTTTTATTTTTGTTTTTTAACTTTGGTGTTATATTCAAGACAAAGACAAATACAGAGCATTTATGTAACACAGATCTCATGTCACCACATCTTAAAGTACATGGAAACCTAAGTAGGTCCAAAATAGTTTCAGACAGAACACTTCTGATCTGGGATGATGATAACTGCATAGAAATTTTACTCCTTGTAGATACAGCAGAATCTTTTGGCCTGTTTGCACACCCCTACTTTCAAAGCCTTGCAGTATGATCACTGTTTATCTTAGCTGTGGATGGCTGGAATTTCACTCAAGAGCATGTTTGTTGTCACCTGTAACTTCCCATGATAGATTTCTGTGGGATCAGGTGAAAACTTTTTCTTCCTGGATGGAAGCTCCTAAGCCTGGGAAAGAAAACTTTCTTTTGTGTAGTAGCACAAGTACCATGATTACTCTTGAGTGTGTATCCTTGCGATGTCATTCAGTGATATGAACTGAGATAAATTATGCTTTTTATGAATTAAAAGTGCCAAGGGTTATTTTACATATGAGTAATATTTCAGACAAATTATCAGTGCTTTTGCATGCACATTTTCTTTGTTGTAGGTTTCTAACCTAAATTATTTATGTTTTAACTTAATTGAGTATAGTATGAAGTTGTTTCTTTTAAGTGTCTTTAAGGAAATTTCAGTATTATGACTGACCATGCAAACTTAATTCTGCCCTGCTGTGAATTTAACCTGTGCAATATGTCACATTGTCCACTTTGACTGTCATCTGGTAAAAATAAGCTTTCACAAGTAACCTTAACATTTGGACATACGACGTTAGTAATTTTATCATAACATAGTAGTACGTGTGTATTTTCTCAGAGATGTAATTTAAAGAAAGAAAGCTAAAAGCATGATTTTCTGTACTCTAAATCATTGTAAGAGCTTGAGCTTGTAGCAAGGCAAAACAGACTGCTGACATTTGAGATATGTGCGCAATTGTCCAGAAAAGAGTTATCCAGAAGTGAAAGCTCAAGTTCACAATCCAAAGTACTGTGTGTAGAGACTGACTTGGCACAGCTCTTTTATCCTTCCTCAGCTGCTGCTTCCAAAGATGAAGAACAACCATGGTCTCTCTCCTCCCTGTGTTCAGAGGAATTGTGAGGACCCTGATTCTTTCCTTCCACCTCCATGAAGGCTTCTCTGACAGCATATGCATGTTCCCTCTTACTTTGCTTTTGTAGCAGTTTGGATTCCAGACTCTGAATATTTATGCCTAGTTGCTGATTTGCACATGCACTACTTCTTGGGTCAGAAAAAAGAGAGAGGGACATTGTATTGTTTTCATGAGCTCAGCCTGGCTGAGGGTACGTGGAATCTTTTAGGAGCAAAAAAGAGTTTCTGTTGTTGAATTTCAAGCCTTCCACATAATATTGGAAATATCAGAAATTCTTTACAAAAGGTTGGAAATAGTATTATAACTGAAAGTCTCAGGCATCATGAACAGATAATTCATTACCAATGCTCCTTTAATATTTTAAATTAGGTATACTTCAGTTTTAGAACTGAGATCTCTAACTTTGTCAGATAATTTCAATGATAGACATTAGATCTCTGTGAATTGCTGAATGAAGGTCAGGTATTACAGTCTCTGCTAACCCAGACAGTTTAAGGTTTTATTACGTCAAGACTGTGGGGTTTATTGATTTTTGGTTTTGTTGCGGTTTTAACAAGATACTCGTCATTAGAAAATAGGAATAGAGGGTTCAGTTCCTGAATTGAAAAATTAATATGGTTTGTTGATATCAATATTTTTATTGGAGCACAAAGGGCTCCCAGATTGTTGATCAGAGTCTCTTGTGCTAGATTCCCTTACTCAGAATAAACATACTGACATTAATTTCCCTTGTATAGTGAAGAAAACAGAAGTAATATTAGTCTTTAAATGAAATACGAGTGATTATTTACAACAGGCAATTGCTTTTGAAAATAATTAAATCACAAAGTGAAATTTTTCGTAAGTGCAGAAGACATTTATTGGATATGATTATTCTGATGGCATAACAAGGCTAATGAAGAATACTAATACATTTAAGGATTAAAAAGAGGATATATCTTGAGGCTTTCTCAAACTTCTGGTTATGATATTTTTTCTCAGACAGAAATTGCATAAGAGAGCTGGATCAAAATGCCTTGTGTGAAAAAGAAGTCATGCGATTTAACACAGATAGAGTTGATTTTAAAAAATGTGTGTAATTAGATGCATAATTCTTATGCATAATTTACATGTAATTATGTATGAAAATGAGCTATGCACAGGCATAAATGGCTAGCTAAGCACCTCACACACAATCACAGTAATTTTGAACAGAAATTAAACATGCAGTTGCAAACACATTTGAAGAAAATGAAGTCCAGTGAGGAGGAAAAATTTGAATTTTTTCTGAGCAGAAATTGTGTTAAGTCCTCAGTCAGGAGCGGGGGAGTAAACAGCATAGAAGTGAATAAAAATATAATTGAATATAAGCCAGTTTATGTTCAGTCATGGTAGAAGAAACAAAACCAAACATACTTTACCATTTTTATGAAGTGTCAGTCTCACTAGTGTAAATTTAGTACAATCCTGAGTAAACAGTGGTGTCAAGCTGTACCACTGCTCTTCTCCTCTATCTCCCCTCCCCCGGAGGTTGTTTAGGTTGGGGGTTTGAGGAGCAATCTCAGTGTTTTCTGGCAGCTCTTTGAACATTCTTAGTTGCTTTCTCCCTTAGGCTACACTTTCTCTTCAGGAGGAAAAGATAGCTGGACCATTCATGATGCTCTAAGTAAATAATCCGATATTTTTCTTGCTGTGGCTAGAAGGTTTGGTCACAGACCAGAGCTTTTATGCTCCTGTGATGCCAACAAAGAGGTGGTTCTTGCTGCAGAGTGCTTATAATACTAAAAATAAAATAAAGTATAGAACCACCACAGGATTTTTATCAGATTTTTACTGCTGATTGTTTTCACAACACACTCCCAATATCTGAGCTTTCCTGTTGCACTCCAGACAACTAAAGCAACAAAATACTCACTTCAGTGACATTCATACACATCTCCAAAATGTCTGTTAAAAAAAAGTTTGTATTGTGAAGTTTTTGGTAATGATTTTATTGTCAGCTTTTAATTTATTTTTGCAGTAAAAGCAGTAAAGAAAATGTTTGTTTTTCCCCAGTCTCTCAGCATTATTCTTTGAGGCTTGAATTATCTTTTAGAGAATTTTCAAGAAAATGTCTTAACATTACAATGTATATTTAAAATTAATAAATTAAATATTTATTATACAACTTTTTAATACTTGTCTTCCTAATGATAGTTGAAAAAATATTTTAGCTATTCTTGAATACAGTAATTTGAATCCAATTGTAATCAGAATTTTACTGTTTCACTAAAGAGCATACTTGGGGTCCTTATTGTACCTGAATTGTGTGTACCTTAATTAAGGTAAATGGCTAAAGGTTAGCCATTCTAAGGATCATGATATATGCTTATAATTAATAACATTTTAATTATTTAACTTTAATTTAAGCTCTGCAATTGCTTCACCTGTCTTGTCTCTTTTTTCCTTCCTGTTTGTAGTTCAGATAAGTAGCTTCCACTTTTGAGGAAAAAACGGTGACATGGCAAATGCAAGGTCCTTTTTTTCTTCTTCTCTTGTTGTTTTCTTTCCCTTTCCCTACCTTTTTTCTTCTTGTTTAGGAAAGTATGTATTTTGAATATATACAAAACATAATGGAAAACAACTGTGAATTTATTTAATTTATTAATTTTCTACATGTTTTCAGCTAAACCAAGGCTCACTTCTTCCTTGAGGATAAAGTTCTGTAGTGGAAGCACTGATAAATTGCACAGTCTCAGTAGGATATGTCTGAAGGAGAGTGTTCTGGAGGCAGGGAGAGTCTAGTGCTCCTCTGCATTAAGCAAACACAGAGCTGGTAAAAGCATTCTCTGACTTTCGTTGCCCCATAATGAAAAAAAATTGCACAGTGCATGTCTCTGCCCAAGATAAAAGGGAGCAAGGACCTCCATAGTTAGTGTTGGTAGTATTTCAGCACCTTAAACTTAACCATATTCATTCTCTCAGCTTTCTTCTGAGGTCAGGTTGTGTGGCCCAGGGTGACAGTGCTATTTCTGTGTACTCAGAGGCTTGTGGAGTAGGATTGATGTGAACTATGGATTCCCCATTCCTCCTTCCATGTGCATCTCTGTAACCAGGACACAGAACAGGCCTCAGGTGTTCATACCCTCTTAAAAACTTATTCTCAAAGGTATTGGTTACCTTCAACTCCTGTTACCAGCAATTGTCACTTCAAACAAATTCTTCTTGTCTTGTGCTCAATTGTGCTACTTGATTAAACTATATGCATGAAACTGGGATTCAAAACGAGTCTGCGCAGAAGTAGAACACTGGATAGAAATAAATATGTATGATCTTCTAAATCAGTGGTTCTCAACCCTTTTGAAGTTGAGTGGCACTTGAGAAAATTGGCTGTGCTCTGTACCTTGCTGAGGTCAGCTCTGAACACATAAGGAGCCATCACCTTGCTCTTTTGTTAAGTGCTTGTGTACTTGCTGGTTTTATGGAAATTATAGTAAATCTGCTTATGATGTGATTGGCTACGTCATTCAGTGCTGTGTATCATTCTGCAGCCAATCTGTTAGGGACTATATGTTTACTAGGAGCTCCTGTGGGAGAACATGTGTATTCTTGGGTGTAGTGTAGGAATAGTAAGTCCTGTACTTAGTGCAGAAATATTGGATATACTACACCTGTAAGATGCAGTGATGCATTTTATGAGTAGTGAATCTGTCCCATAAATCCTGGAATTTCTGTGTGTCCATTGCGAAGGAGAAACTGCTTGATTTTGGTTTTGGTTTTTTTCTTTCCTGGGTAAAGTGTGTGTGTGTATGCACTGCATGATGCAGTAAATCTGATAGCTCATAGACACACCTCACTGTGTGCAGCTGTGTATGGTGAGTCTCACCTCAGCTGTGCCAGCAGGTACCTCATGGCATTGTTACACGTGTTGTTAATGTGATGTTTTCCAGCAAGCTTGTGATACATGTGGTGTACAGCTCATTCTTATATGTGCAATCAGCATGTCCAGAATTTCTTCACATACAGCAGCATGGATAGTTACAACAGTCCTGAAGCTGAAAATTTGGATAAAATTTTCATGAGCAAGATAAGACAATATTAACCAAAGAAGTATACTGGATTTACCTAATTAAAAAACCCAAAACAACCACAAGAAAAAAAGCCACCCAAAAAATAAAATATTTTCAGCTCTTCTTCATCTGGTCAAGGAGGAAAAGGAAAGGAGGACACACAAAGGGAAATCCAGCTACTTCAAGGAAGACAGAGGAGTGCAGTATGCGACATGTGAAAATTCTGAATATAGACCAAAGTGTTTGCACTAAAGCTACTGGTCTCCAGGAGGGATAATTAGGCAATACCAAACTGACCCTGTATCTTAATGCTGCACCTTCAGTCCCTGGATTGCTGCTTTTTCCCTGGTTTTCCAAATAAGTAACTGTTGTCTGCCTGCCAGATACTGTTAGATCCATGCTCCAGCACTGCTTGTGAGCAGCCACTGCCTTGCACGTGAGGTAGAGATGAGAGTAACAAACGCCATTACGCTCTGCTCATTCATTCCAGCTATGTTCACGAGCTTCTTCTTCTTCTTCTTCTTCTCTCTGACTGTGCAGAGATACTTGCACTAAGATGAATTCACAGTAAGACCTATATCATGTTGCCCATGTATTGGGATTATTTTAATGATTTTTTTTATTATTGGTTGGCATATATTCTACTTTTTGTTCTCTTTGCATAAAGGTGTGACTGTCAGCGTTCATCATGGTTTTTTTGTTTGTTATCAATGCCAACAGTCTTTAGTGGTATAGTGATTTATATGTGATACTTCTTAGCTTGGTTTATTTTGTAGCTGTGAAAGTTATCCAAATATTAGTAATATTTTGGTAAGGTACTGTTATGGTAAAAAAATTTTCACATAAAGATCTCTTTTATTACTGTTTTCAGAGAAATTTAGCAAAACTTATAAAAAATATTAAACTCTTTTTTTGAAGAGTTTTTTTGTGGTTTTGATCTGGACAAGATATTAATAGAGGGTATAAAAAGCAGTTGCAATGAGAATTCAACTTGCCGTATGTGCATTCCCATTGCTAACAATATTGCAAACTTTTATTTAATAAACAGATGAGCCTTAAGTAAAATTATACATCCTCTAGTAGTGCAGCTCCTTACACCTTTTGCTGTCCTGTGCTCAAAGTTTCATTAATAATGCTTCCTCAGCTGTTTTTTTTTCCCTTGACTGTTCTCCAACATAAATCTATGAGATTCTCCTTAGAAAAAAATCCCAACCATCTTCCAATGTTATTTGAAATAACATTAATATATATTGAAATAACAACAAAATAAGATTATTTTCTATGTCTATCTTAGGACTTGGTCACACAACCATTTGTTCCAGCACTGCTGAGGGGCAGCACCCTTCAGCCATGGATGCAATGTCATCTGGTAACAGAAGGAATATGTAAACTGGATCTGCTGTTCATAGATTAGTTGATCTGGATAGTCTGTTCACTATAATCCTCATTAAAAGTGCTAGAATGTTTATGGGGAGAGGTGGTAATAGGCTGCAGAAGCATTTGCCTGGAACTAAAGATACAGAAATTCTGCATCTTTGAAAATATGCAGGATTTAATTGACTTGATCAATACCTCAGAGACAATCCATGTCTTTTAAAATTAAAGAATCCAGAAGTTTGTGGCTTGGTTTGTCTGCTGAGGTTGTGCCTCTTGAACCTTCTCACTGTGAGTCACATAGAAATCACACACACACACATTTATATGTACAGGTACCTGTCTTTGTGTAAATGTAAACCTTGAATTGTAATACTCGTTTAGTTGGTAAAAACATCATACTGAGAAGAAAAAATGGTCCTAAAATAACAATTTTTTCCCTTTTTTCATCTTGCTAGTATTGTTGCCGAGGCTGAAGGAATTGAGCCATTAATGAACACCTTGAACGCCCAGAGCGATGGAGCCATTTCCAATGCCATTGCAGTGCTAACAAATCTGTCCCTGCAAGAGCCATCCCGTGTCAATATCCAGAGCCAGGGTATCATGAATGCCCTTGTGGGGCCTCTGCACTCAACCAACAGCCAAGTGCAGAGCAAAGCAGCGTTTGCTGTGGCTGCCTTTGGTTGTGATGCTGATGCACGAACTGAGGTAAAACTACTCTTTGAGGCTGTGCTTATTGATAATGTTTCTAGATCTGAGGTGGGGGTTATATTAACTAGGAATCTGTTGTGTCTGACCTAGAAGTCCTGAGCTTTCTAGGTAGTTACTTATTTTTGTGATACTTGTTCTGCTGAATTTAGCTCAGTATTTTAGGAGACTTTGGAAAGGGTTTTCTTTACCCTGAATTTTCACTTCTGTGTTTGCTTGCACCAAATTAATGCTTTGGAGCTTTTTGGTGACTTCAATGAGCTTTTACCAGCACTATATCTTGGTCTGTATATTTAGGTGCATTAAACATCAAGGTTTCTTTCAGCTGCAACTGTCAGCTGAACTTTGAAGATGAGAAGTTCAGTCCTCTTTACTCTCCCTCAGTGTTCTGTTGCCCATTTTCAAGGCCTGAACGGCAATGTCTGACCTTGATTAATGAGATACTGGATGTGCATGGAGTAAATATATTTCAGACAAAACTCAAAATATAATTAATCCTTTGATCAGTGACATCCAGCAAGTTGAACTCTTTGCTGTTTATGAATTGGTCATAGTATTTTCTTCTCATAAATAAGAATGATGCTATGTGCATTCATGTATCATAAACTGGGGTTTTCTCATGGGTCAAGGCTATTAATTAGGACATGAATAAGGGGCATAGATAATTAATCTACCTCTTTCAGTGTCCTTAAAATGTCTTTCTCTTCGAAAATCCAAATGAGCAATATTTCCTCCAGCATGTATAGGAAAGATACTGTAACACACAAGAGAATAGGATGTTAATAAGATTGTCATACATACAATACCAATTCAAATGTATTGTGATGTAAATTAGTTGCTAGGAGGCACCAGAACACAGAAAAAACTGTGTAACTCTCTGTGGCAGTCTTGGGTTGCATAGTCTCTTTGGGTTCCACACCGCAGCCTAATAACTGAAAAGCAGGGCAGAGCCAGAAGGGATGTCTGCCTCGTACCACTCTAAAGCTCCAGCCTATGCAGAGTTCACAGAAACACAGAATCCCCATAAATGACCTTTTTTTCAGCCCTGTGTATCTTTTCTACAAAGCCTGGATGTTTTGGGGGAATTTCACAGGCTGTTCTTGCTGGGATAGATGAAATATGTAAGTGGCAATGTTTTCACTTTTTTTGATAGTTAAGAAATGCAGGCGGGCTGGGACCACTCGTTGAATTGCTGCATTCTAAGGATGAAGAAGTCAGAAGAAATGCCTGTTGGGCTGTTATGGTCTGTGGAAGTGATGAACTAACTGCTGTTGAACTATGCAGGCTAGGGTGAGTAGAAGTAGTATCAAAAGACAAAAGAAATTTTTTGATGACAGAAGTCAATTTAAGTCAATCTTTACATATTTATAGCAGAATTACAAAGCTTTCTGATACTACTTTCTTAAACTACTTTTGCACCACAGATGTTACAGATGAAATGGTATTGATTTTAAGGAACAGGATCTTCTGACAAAATGTAAGCCTGTAGAGAGTACTGTCTAGAATTATAAAATATTTATTGTTTCTGTGACTGAATTAGGCTTTATATTGAAGATAACTTACATCAGTCAATATTAGGGACTACGGTGCCCCATACATTTGAAACTGAAGTAAAGGTTTCAGACTAAGTTTAATATACAGTAAATTGTACTTGCTACATACAGACTAGATTAGATTTATATGCTCTGGTTTACTGCAGGTATGATGAAGTGTCACAGAAAAGTGGCTCTGTTTTATTCTTTCTTAGGAACTCCAGTTCCATGTATTAATAGCTGAATTACAAAAGCTGGTTTAGGTTATAAGAATTATGACACGGGACTCCTAAGACAAGGCAACTCGTTTAGCTACTGTTAAATTAAAATAAATGTAATTGCCCTGCTCCCTCTGCTGGGCACTTCTCTGGTGACTGTGCAGATACTTTAAATCCATCTATGAGGGAATTTCTGAGATTCTCCGAAATTCAGATCAGGAGGAGACCTCAAGGTGATATTATTCATCTATCCTAGCATATGACTGAATAAGGTACACTGACACATTTTTGCTTGGGAAATTACTGATCCTGAGAGGGTTTCACAACTTTCTGAGGTAACCTGTTTCAGTGCTGGAATATCCTTACACTTAGAACGGGTTTCTCAGTTTTAAATAGCCCTTAAAAGAAATCATGTTGTCCTGCATTCAGTGCAATAAAACAACCACTTTTTATAGAAATTTAACTCACTGAATTTTCTCATTTTTCATGTCCCTCTCTGTTTCTTTTTCATGACAAAGTAAAAATGTTAGACAAGTTTTGTTTGTATCATTTCATCACACATCTCTGAATTTCTCTAATTTTTCATGCCATTTTGAAGTACCATCTCCCAGCCTGGATTAAGTTCTTCAGGTGAGGTCATAGCACCATCAAATAAAGCTCAGTAATTATTTTCTCTATCTTGCATATGGCACTGTTCTAATCTAATCCTTTTTTGTGACATTATCAAAGCAGGACTCTAATTTATGTGTGCTTCAAGTTTGACAGCATATTATTGATAATAATACATTAAGCATAGTTTTTCAAGTAGTCAGGCACTACTTCATGTTATTTTCATGGAGATCATATTTTCCTGACTTGCTCATAAGTGTCCAAGTAGGAATAAATGAAAAGACTTACAAAAGTCAAAATATATCTCAAATTCAGCTCATATCTCACATCTACTTCTTCTGCCTATATGTTAAGTCAATTAGCCTCTTCAGCAAGGACTAGACTGACTTTTCATGATTGATTCTTGACAAATACATAATGGCTATTTCTCATCTCCTGTTGCTTGCCAGCTGATGGTTTAATAATTTGATAGGGTGTTCTTCAGACACTGAAATTTGGCTGAATGATCTCTATTATAATTTCCTTGTTCATAGTTTTTCAAAACTAGATAGTATCTTTGCCTTTCTCCACTCTTCAGCCATCTAGCCTAGAATTTTCCAATACAATTATAAATAGTTCCAAATGTTGCTTTTGCAAATTCATAGAGTGTATGAGTTAAGTGTCCTTAGGGACTGCTAACCTTTGTCTCCTCAAACTTATCCTATACATTTTAAGACTACAGTTTTTACTTCCTTGTTAATATTATTGCCAGGCATCTCCTTGAAACCTTTCTATGAAAACTGAAGCAAAAAAAGGCACCAGAGACTTCAGTCTTTTCTGTGCCATCTGTTGTGAGCTTTCCTTCCACACTGAGTAAGAGACCTACATTTTCCTCTCTGACTTGTAGCATATGAAACATTTCTTTTTGTTTCGGTCCCTGATTAGTTGTGTCTTACTTGGCCTGTCATTTTTCAGGTTTGTCCCTTACTTTTTCTATTCTGTTGGAAGTGTCAGTGTTTCCAATTCTGTTTGATTCCTGGCTTTTTTTTTTTTTTGTTTTCATCTCTTCATGGGATTTTTGGTGCAGCTGTTTTATTTGTCTGGTTTTGGCTTATTTTTCCTCCATATGAGGGCAATGTGCCATTGTGCCTGTAATGTCATTTGATTTAGACCCTGCTGTACACATTAGCCTTTATTCATTTTCCCCTTTCAAATTGTTTCCTGTGTTACTTGCTGCTTATCTGCAATATGCTGTAGACATACAGCCTGAACTGCTCTTCCTGAACTATCTTCTCCCACTGCTCTCTTCCGTAAGAAATGGATGTCATTTGCCTTGCCTGAAAAGCTTGTTCTCTGGAATTCATCTGAATTCATCTATTCAGAAGTCTACAATTTAGATGTCCAGAGCTTAGGTTCCCTGTGTATTTCACAGAAATATATATATATTGTGTATATATAAAATTGATTCCTTGGGATGTGAAGAATATCTGCATAGTCACACATACACAGATAGGAATTTGAATATATACTCTTACACACACAGCATGCGATATTCTCCTGATACAGCTTTCTGTATTTTCTTAGTGAGGTTTTCCCAAGGTTTTTCAGATCAAAAGTTGTCAATTTGTGGGTTTCAGCACCAGAAAAAGCTTAGGGAAATTAATGCCTGTCCCCCCATGTCCCTGCATTACTATTTGTTCCTATCTCCATGATGCAAAAATCCTGCTATTCTGGTGGTGTTGATACAAGTCCTTGTTTTTCCACACTTGTTCATGTTTAGCAAATATCTGCCAGCTGTGCTCCCCCAAACACAGTAACAGTCCTAGACCAGAAGGATTCACACATTGCATAATGCACAACTGGATCTGCAAATTGCCTTGCAGCTGAAAAGAGAGAGAAAGAGAAGGAGAGAGGTTGCCTGGACTGTATCATATGGTCTGCTCTGATCATTATTCCTTTTACATCTTTTTTTCTCCAAAGTTCTCTATGGTGCATAACATCCTTCTAGATAAAAGGTCGTGGCATCCTGTCTGCATTTCTTTAGGTAGCATTTAATACCTAAAGGAATTGCTTTTGCTTTTGAGCACTGCACGATGTTTTCCTTCCCTAGAGAAGGAATTCTGTGCAGCACAGCCACTCCTTGCTGGCCCAGAGGGCACAGGATCAGCACTTGGAAGTTAATCTTGGCCTTGGTAATGCTGAAAACTAACTCTGAGATGTATAATAACATTTAATTAGTATTTAATGATGAATTAGCTTTTGTATTTTATTTATCAGGGCTTTAGACATCCTAGAAGAAATTAATCAGTCAACAAAGCGTAAAAATAAGTTTAGTGAAGCTGCTCTGGAAAAGCTACTTGATAACAATCTTTCCCAAAAGTACAGCCGGATGGGATATTTATCATCAAGTAATATCATTACTAATGGATTCTATGATTGTGGTCAGGTAAGCTATTCTAAACAAATTACTCTATTTAGAAAGAGTAAAATTTTCCTCTTAATTTAGAAAGAGTACTGTAGAAACAGACAAAATCTAGCTACAGCAAATACTTTGTTTTCTTGTCCTGAAATTTCACAGCTGTTATACAGATTTCTTTTGGTTGTCTTTCTTAATGGATGAAATCATTGTAATAATATTCCCTAGTTGTGATCTTCCCAATCCTATCTGAACTTCAGACCTTTCCAGATTCTTTATCAAACTTTAGTTTTTCTGGTCTCTTTCCCTGCACTATACTTAATGCTAACTTGACTATGACCTTTGGATATTTTGTTTGTTTATTTTTACATAAAGAAGCAAAGAATTCATATTTTCACCCTGGTCATAACCCTTTCTCTCACAAAAGAAGTGTTTGTATATAAGGACTGACTCCAGTATCACTTATTAGTGCTGTGGTCAATTTAAATACAAGGAGAACTTTTCAAAATACCCAGATGAATTAGAAATACCAGTCTTACTGACAATCAGTGAAATACCTGCTCTTAAAGCACTTGGTTGCTTTTGAAAATTCCATCCTGTGTTGTAAAGCCTTCAGAGGCAGGAACATTTCCTTATTCTGGAACTATTTGGAATGCTTCAAACCAATAATTACGAACTAAAATATTTATAAACAATCTTTTCTAAGAAAATTTGATGAAGAAAATGTAAACTAGTAAGAAAATAATTTCAGGTATTTTGACTGGCTTTATAAGCTGTTACACAGTCTTTGGTTTAAGATTAGGAATTTTAAATTACTGTTTAGGTACCTTTAAAATATATTTTTTCTCTGCATCTTTAACTGAACAGAACACCTTACATTTTATGCTAATTTTCTTGCAGATAAAACATGGAGAGAAATTTTTGTCTTTGGAAGAACTAAGCAAGCAAGAGCTTACTGACCGTCGGGCAATAATCTTCATTAATGCTAAACCCCAAGAAAGGTGAGTCATATTAGATCTACCAGCATTTGTTGTAATAGCTCATCTTTTTAATGGTTTTCACTGTTTCCAGTACAAACTTCATTCTATTTATCTATCTCTCTGTCTGACTGTCTGTCTGTCTATCTACACACACATAGACATCTATTTTCTTCCCAGCAAAGTGCTTTTATGCCCTAGGAAGCAAAACATTTGTATTTTATAAAATAATAATTTGGAAAATAGATTATTCAATTGAGTTGCTTTATTTATTTTAGCCTTGAAGATTCATTCATTTAACACTCTGATTCATGATGATGGGACAATCAATGTTTTATTAGTTACAACAAAGCTTGTCAACTGCTGTAATAATTATGTCATCTGAGCTGAACGTCAACATTTGACCAAAAAAACCTATGATTTGATGGTCCTCTTATACAGCCAAATGCACGGAATTGTAAGCACATCATTCCAAGGGGTGGGACAAAGCCAAGCATTAAGCTTTTAGGCTTGATAAAGAACCTGTGTCCATTTCTTCTCAGTTTAAGTTGAAGCCAGCCTAACAAATCTTCTTAGATTTGAACGCAGGAAGTTGGTATTTGGCTTGTTTAACTGGGAGCCATTTCCTATAAACAGTCTCACAGATCAAAGATCATTTTACCAATACTTTGCAAGTCCAAAAATTTCTTCTCTGCCAACACATCACATATTTGGGTTACAGTATCATTAGCTTCCCTTTTAAGCTTGTATATGATAACATAAAGATGTCTGGGAATATCTATGACAAATAGACTTCCATGCTCTTTGTTGATCCCTAGAGCTGTCCTTAACTATCAGGTCTTCATTCTTTGACTTTCATACAGATTCTTGCTTTTGCACATTGGCAGCAGCCTTACTCCCCAGTTACTTTTGCATTCACCATTGGGCATTCACTGATCTCAGAAGGAAAAAAGCTGTGGCACAGGAACTGGCAGGGTTCATTGGCAGAGCTTTAAACCAGCCTGGAAGGGGAAAAGGGACAAAGCCAGGCTGACCAGTGACGAGTGATGGGATGGGATGTCAAAACCTGAGGAAAGGAGCGCTAATGGGATCCCTCAATCTGCCTCAGGAGGTGCTGGCTACAGTGTACCACACCTGAAATGTTTCTACACTAATGCACCCTCATGAGGGACAAACAATGGGAATCCAGGCTTTGGCCCAGTCCCAGAGATTTGACATTGCTGGCATAAGTGAAACCTGGTGGGATGGATCCTGTGACAGGAGTGCCCTGTGGGATGGTTCCAGGCTCTTCAGGAGGGACAGGCAGGGCAGGAGAGGTGGAGGGGTGGCACTCTATGGAACAGAAGGGGTAGAATGTGTGGAGCTCACAGCTGGCAATGGCACAGTTGAGAGCCTCTGGGTAAGAATCAAGGGACAAACAAATAATGCAGATGCCATCATGGGAGTCCCCTATAGACCTCCTGGCCAGGACAATGCTAAAAGGAAAGAAAAAATAATTCTTTGAGGAACTAAGGGACTCTTTCAAGTCAACTGCCCTTGTCCTTATGGTAGACTTCAACTTGTCAGAAATTAACTGGGAGCATCACACACCTAGTAGAACCCAGGCCAGAATATTCCTAAAAACCTGAATGACAACTTTATGGAATAGGCTTGGAAAAATGCCCACCTTGATCTACTCCTTGTCAACAGGGTGGATCTTGTGAGCAAGTGGAGATTGGTGGCCATCTTGGCCACAGTGAAGCAATCAAGTTTAAAATCTCTGTTAACAGAAGGAAAAACCTCAGCTCTGGACCTGAGGAAAGCAGACCTCAGACTCCTCAAGGAATAGTGAGTAAGATCCTCTGGGAACATGTTTTTGCAGGTGCTGGCATCTGTCAGTGTTGGTCACTCTTTAAACATCACCTCCTAAGGGCACAGGAGCAGGCAGTTCCCAAATATGAGAAGTGAAGCAGGTGAGGCAGATGGCCACCGTGGCAGAACAGGAATCTTCTCTTAGAAATAAGGCAAAAAAGGAAAGTATATGCCCAGTGGAAGCAAGATCAGGTGACATGAGAAAAACACAGAGCCACTGCTGGCCACTGTAGGGAGAAAATTTGTGTGGCCAAAGCTCAGCTGGAGTTGAAGCCAGCCAGAGCTGTGGGGAACAATATAAAGAGTTTTTTCAATTATACCAATGGCAACTGGCAATGTAAAAACAGCGTTGTCCCATCACAGGATGAAGATGGTCTCCTCACAAACAGGGACAGAGACAAGGCAGAGGTGTTTAACACATTCTTTGCCTCTGTCTTCAACATGAGGATGGGTCAAGGGTACCCTGAGCTGGAGGACCATGACTGTGAGAATGATCAGTTCCCAGACAAACTTGAAACTGTGCAGGATCTGCTGCTCCAGCTGGATCCTTACAAATCTATAGGGCCTGGTGGGATTCATTCGGGAATCTCAAAGAGCTGGATGATGTCATTGCAGAACCTCTCTAGATGATATTTAAGCAGTCTTGGGAATACAGAGAAGTCCCAGCTGAGTGGAAGCTGGTGAATGTCCTGATTTTCAAGCAGTGCATGAAGGAGGATCTCAGAAACTACAGGCCTGTTAATTTCACTTCACCAGTACCTAGTAAACTTAAGGAGGAGGTTATTGTAGGAGGTATTGAAAAACATCTGAAAGACATTGCAGTCATTGGTCACAGTCAGCATGGCTTCATGAGAGGAAAGTCCTGCTCATCAAACCTGAATTCCTTTTGTAACAAAGTAACCCATGGGGTTTATCAAGGGGAGCCAGCTGATACAATGAGATTTTTGTGTTTCAGTAAATGTGTTTCATGTCTCTCATGGTGTCCTTCTGCACAAAATGTCCAGCTCACAGCTGGATAAACACATCATGTGATGGGTGAGCAGCTGGCTCACGGCTTGGGCACAAAGGGTGACAGTGAATGGGGTGACCTCAGACTGGGGACCTGTCACTAGTGGGGTTCCATAGGGCTCCATCCTTGGCCCTTCAACATCTTCATAAATGACTTGGACCCCCTTGGAAGGGACACTCAGCAATTTTGCAGATGATACAAAATTGGCAGGAGCTGTTCACTCCCTCAAAAGCAGAAAGGCCCTGCAGAGACACCTCAACAAGTCAGAGGGCTGGGCAATCACTAACTGCATGAAACTCAATAAGAGAAAGTGTCAGATTCTGTGCCTGGGATGGGGCAACCCTGGATGTACAGACAGACTGGAGAATAAGAAGCTGTAGAGCAGTGCCATGGAAAGGGACCTGGTCAGTGGCAAGTTGCACATGAGCCAGCAATGCCCTGGCAGCCAAGAGGGCCAAGCCTGTCCTGGGGGGCATCAGGCACAGCTGGGCAAGGGAGGGAATGGTCCTGCTCTGCTCTGCTGTGGGACAGCCTCACCTCGAGTGCTGGGGGTTGTTCTGGGTACCACAATGTAAGAAAATATTAAACTATTAGACAGCATTTAACAGGGGCCATGAGGATAGTGAAGGGCCTTTAGGGGAAGCCATGTGAGGAGTGGCTGAGGTCAGTTCATCTGTTCAGCCTGAAAAAAACAGACTGAGGGGAGACCTCATGGCAATCTACAACTTCCTCATGAGAGGAATAAGAGGGTAAAACACTGATCTCTTCACTCTTGTGACCAGAGTTGGGACTCGAGGGAATGGCCTGAGGCTGTGTCAGAGGAGGTTTAGGTTGGATATTTGGAAAACATTCTTCCCCCTGAGGGTGGCTGAGCACTGGAACAGCTTCTCAGGGAAGTGCTCAAGCACCAAGCGTGACAGAGTTCAAGAAGGATTTGGACAGTGCTCTCAGGCATATGACATGACTCTTGGGGATGGTGCTGTGCAAAGCCAGGATCTGGATATGACGATCTTGATGGGTCCCTTTCAGCTCAGCATATTCTGTTATTCTGTGATTCCATACTTCATTTTTGATCCCTGAATTAATGTCTGGCTTATTAGTAGTTATGTTATTTCTTTCAATTAAATACCACATATGAGTATATTTATTGTCTTTTAAAATCCAAATTCCATTTTCATAGCTTCACATGCACTACTAACTCTGCAAATAACATGCAAAAATATCTTATTCTATTTCAGTGTTGTAGTAGAGAATGTACAAGATGAATCATCGTCTGCTTCAGGAGCAAGCAGCAAAGAAAAAGCAAGGTATGGTTCCCAGATTTATTAGTTGTCAATGTTCTGTTATTGCTCTAACACTAGAAATAGAAGTCTGACTGAAAACAGCGACAGTTTCTGAATGGAGTACAAATACCTAAACAGAATGTTAAATATATTTTTGGAGTCTTTCTTTCACCTCCTATTTGCAGTAATATTCCTTTGTCTTTCTTAGTAATCATTTGTTCTCTCTTCTCATGCTCTATTTGAACAGTTCACACTTATTTGCTCTTTTTTTCCTTCATTATCCCTTGGAAGCAGTGAAATACTGTTATTTTACAACTTGACAACCAAGACACAGGAAAATTACAGTAGAAATTCTTTCTCAGTTTAGAACCTAAACCCATGAAATGTTCCTACACTGCCTACATGCCTCCTTATTTCTGATTAAATCTCTTCCAGTGCGGTTGACAGATAACTAAAAGCTGAGAAGGGTGTGCTCAGAGCTGTCCTGATTTTTAGACAACTAGCCTAAAAATGCTTCACTCTTACAGTGCATGTCCTGATCCATATGATACACTAGCTACAGTGCTGCAGTCTGCCTCTTCATACCAAATAGATCCTCTACTCTTGTAGTGGAAAATTAATTTCCTTCTTTTACAGAAAGAGGATTTGTATTGTGAAGTTTTTGGTAATGATTTTATTGTCAGCTTTTAATTTATTTTTGCAGTAAAAGCAGTAAAGAAAATGTTTGTTTTTCCCCAGGTTTATTGACACCTGCAGATAGCTGATCACAAGATATTTGGGGGTTAGCAGTCTCTTTGTAGTTTGTTGTAGCTGATTACTAATGGGGTGTAATGAACAAGGCTTTTAACTTGAGCTGTTAATTCTCCTTACTCTTGCCAAGACCAGGCTTCTAGTCTTTGTCTAAAATAAAATACTTAACCTGTCATTTGTTCCTGTGGAAGGAAACTGGGCCATGGTCTCCCAGCTGTCCTTCCTGTAAAACAGCAGCCTAATCATGACCACAGCAGTACCTTCTGGAGAAGGCAGATGTACATGCCTGATTCCAGGGGAATCCAAAAGCAGTTCAAATAGTCTCCTTGCCACCAATGGAATGGTCTCTAAACCTTGATAGGAATGTGATACAACCTGCAACTCTCCTTGGCTTTTCTCTTAGCCACCTCAGTGAGCTGACCATTTATCATACTGGTTTCTGTGGGTCCCAGTCCTGGGTCCCTAATTTTCCTTCCTTTATGGTAAAAGAACCTTTGGCAATGGCTAAGGGCTGTGAGTTCTAGTCAGTGACAAACATTACAAAATGCAGGCTTGGGGAAAAAAGAGGAATGGTATGTCTGTTGTAGGAGCTGATGTACTGTGTTTCCAATTTTTATGCTGGAGCTCAGTCATGAACCGTGATGCCCTACTGTCTGTACAGGTGTTTTATTGACAGACATAATGGCTGATTTCTGACACTGCTTCTATATTTCTGTGTATGTTTTTTATCTGAACTTGAGAAATGAAATGTGCAGTAAGAAAATCAAGACAAAAATGAAACCTGCTTTTGATCTCAATAGTTCAGTGGTATCTCCGATAGAGGAAAAACAGAAGTTACCTGGACAACGGTGTTCACTTAGCAAAAGCAGCACTAGGGGAAAAGGCTTGAAGTATTATACTTTGAGTTATATTTGAATATGTTTGAATTATATTAACTTATTTAGAACAGACATGCAAATTATTGACAGATAATAGCTACTGACTGTGAATGTTTGAGGTTTTGACTTAAATCAGGACCCTGAAACTGTCAGACTAGTCTGTCCAAAAGTTACTGACTTACAAGGCAGACATTCCCATTTGACTAGTTATTTGGACTGCAAACACTTCTGAAATTCAGTTTAAATTATTTTATAGTAGATACCTGAAATGGATAGTATGAATTGCATTGTGGAAGGTTCCTGTTTCAGGATGCACCAGAGTAGATACAGCAGCCTGAGTGCCTTAGGAGGCCTGTCCCAGCTTCTGCTCCCTTGCAGGTCCTCCTGCTGCCCTGCATGTCCTGCTCATGACCCACTGTGCCCATGCCAGTTTACTCAAAGAGAGCAGAGGCAAGGGAGATACTGAGCGCCAGTTATGTTTTCTCTGCACCAGTGGAGAGTTCCTTCACCTTGGAAGATGCCCTAGTCATAGGCCATTTTGTATAGTCTCAGGAGCTGGGAGACCTGTTCTTACAAGATAATATATTTGTTTATTACAGTGTGTGATGAGGATACACTTGGATAGTTGCTTTTTAATGTAATTTATGTCAATTACAGTGTAAATAACTGCTCTGTTTGCAATAACTCTTTTGAAAAGCAAAAAAAATTTCTTTAGGAAAAAACAAATACCCTGCCTCAATTTCCTATAGTAAACCTTGCAGGGGTACAAGGACTCCTTTCTTCAAGTGTGAAATAATTGCTTTTGAATGTCATGATCGAGTTGTATGATTTATAACCCCATTGTCATTCATTTTGAATCCATAATTCATACATCATTATTATTATTAATTTGTGAGATATATGGGAGTTACTTGAAGGTCAGTAGCTGATTCCAAGTCTCAAACATGCTTAGACTTTTTCCTACATATTTTTTTCCTTTGATCATATGTTTCTGTTCATCATTATTTTGCAAAGTACTACTGAACACTGTTTAAAGCCATTGTTTTGAAAAAGTTTATACTTTGTATAAACCATAGTTGAAAGGCAAGAGAAAGGGCAGCTGTAATTGTCTGCTGGAAATGTTTGAATTAGATGTGAGGAAGTGCCTGGTTGGTAGTTTGACATATATTTTCATTGACAGCAACATTTTTAATCAGGCAGTTTCATATCTGATATACACATTGACTAGGCTAAAATATTGTATTCAATGTAGACTAATAAATGTGTAGTTATTCCATCCCATGTTTCAGTACTGCATTTAAGGAAATACTTCCCAATGCTCAGTTGTTCCTTTTCAGAAGAGAACCAGGGCATTTAAACTATGCAAAATGGGAAAGAAAACAGGCATCATGGATGCTTTTTGATGGTAGAATATTGTATTGGCTGCCTTCTTCCTCTGGCTGATGCTCTGGTGACCCGTTGGACTTATACTAAAGTTGCAAAGAATCAGAAACAGCTTGGAGACTATTAAAGTGCCATGAGCTCTCCTTTGCAATATTCCTCTGCTTTCACAGCAAGTAGTCTCACTACTCGAAGACAGCTCTGAGAAATGAGAGTGATTTTTTTTCTGATGTCACAATTCCCACTGGCAAGAAAATGGGGATTAAAAAAAGAGGGCAGGAAAAAAGACAGTAGAAGTCTCCCGTAGTGGTTACCAGTTATTTTATAGCACTGAGCTGTAAGACAGCAGCTCTACAGTTCCTTATGAGAGAAGGATTGGACAGATATGATGAAGAGTTGAGGAGTAAGGTAGAGACAAAAGACAACTTTAAATCAGCTATTCCACCAAGGAACAGAACATAGTCATACCAGAGAGAAATAAGCAGCAGCAAAAAACCCAAACAAATCACGGTTCAAACCCATCTCTCTCAGGTGTTTTGTTCCTGAAAATTGGAAAGGAGGATAGTAAGTGTGATTCTAGAGTAATATGAATAGATAGGAATAGGAAACAAATTCTCCTATAGCACCGTAATTTAATGGTGCACATCTCATGGAGAAAAGAAAGTACTGAGAGTACAGAAAGGAAGAAGGGGAAAAAAGGCAAATGGTGAAGAAACAAGAATTATAACATTTATAGATGTTGTTCTTTTGAAAACCTTCTAAACTGGACACCAGAGAGTTAGGAATAATTCAGGATATTTTTAAACATGGTATTTTTAACCATAACGTATAAATGGATAAATGGATGAGTAGATAGCCATTTAATCTAGCATTATAAGGTTCTCTGACTATAGTTAGATAAGTCAAACTAGATAAAGAAAACTGTTTGTCTGCTTTTTTTCGAAGTGTAAGTGTAATTAATAACCAGAACAGTTTATTTAAGAGGTTGGTGAATTTTCTATAATTTTAAGATTAAATCTTAATTGGTTATCCTTCTAAAATAATGTGCTTTGTGACACCTATGAAAAGGGCTTTTTGTGAATATGGTAAATCTCAATAGGTTAAAGAAAAGTTTGCAAAGTATTCTGAAGACAAATTGCTTGAATTGAACGACTGATAATGGTGTATGCCCTTTTGCTTTGTTCAGTGCCTTCCATCTTAAGAGTGCTATTCATAGTATAAATTTTAAGAATAATTTGAAGAGCATGCAATAATGATAGTGTGTCCTGGAGCCGTGTACTCTAGTGGTCCTTTATTTCTTTTTTTCTTTTTCCTTCCAAGATCATCAGAAGTATTACAGATTTTAAAAAATAAGCCAGAACTGTTAAATGAAGGAAAGAAATTTTGTTGTATTTCACAGTAAAAATATTCAGGATCTATGCTGAAAAAAAGCCATAATGCTTACAAAACACCAGTTTCATGTGTTCCCACAAATGAAAGGTCCTAAATTGTCTGAATGTATAGCCCTTAATAATACTTCTGGTAAGATACTGATTTTATAGTTGCTGCATAACTTGGGAGATGCACAGTATTTAATTTGAGCAGAGAAGTAATTTAATTTATACTTCTGCTGGGTGCTTAAGATGCCTGTTTAGGATCATAGTCATTTTTCAGATCCTGAGCATTAGTAAAATATGAAGCATGTGCAATGAAAAAGAGTCAGAAAAAACACAGACTTGTTGCAAAATCTTTCTCTGACAAGCCATGCTGTAGTTTGCAAAATGCTTGAAGTACCTGAACTTGCAAGTGCAGAGGCTGTCTTTTGGAATGTCCTGCCAAGATTTCAGCTGTGCTTTTGATACCATTTTTTCCCTTTATTTGAAGACCAGGTTTTAATCAAGTAAAAACTCACTGAAGTTTGTGAGTTTTAGTTCATATCCATACAGAACTAAACCATAACTAAAAATATGTCCTTTATGTATATAGTAGGTAATTAAGTGTCTTCTTGTCTATATAATCCATACGTGGGAAAGGTATATCAGAGCCATAAACTAAAAATAAAATGAGAATTGACAACGATGTTAATATGGAGCTAGTGGCATTTGTTCCTTACCACCTCCTGAGGACATGTTCCACAAGTGTTCTCTACAGCTTTGTAGACTTTGGATATTTGTTATCAAGAAAAAAGATGTCTTCTACCTTCCACCTCTCCCTAGTCAATTTGTCAAATGTCCTGTTGGAGAACTAATGTATTTGAATTTGAACTTTAGAGATTATAGTATTCTAGATAAGTGTATCATTTTTTTTTTTTTCTGTGTAAGAAAAGGGAAGGGGAAAAAAGAGGAGGAAAAACCAAAAGAAGTTACTGAAGTTGCAGTTACACATACAGTCCAGGAGGAAATAAATCCAGAAAATTCCCATTGGCTACCTCCACCTGACTTCATTTTAATGGATTACATTAATGATGCTTCCAAAACAATTCTACCACTAACTACTACTCGGGAACAGGTTGTGGCTCTTGCACAGTGAGTACCAAATCTTGTTTCCATAAGGTGAATCGTTAAAATAACTGTTTTCTTACCCAAGGTCAACTATTTCAAAATAGTTATTTTCCCATGTTTAAGTAGAATCCAGATCAGCTTTGACCCAGAATGTTGACATATTTAGATTTTAAGCTTATTGTTTCTAATTTTGCTTCAATTAATTTAATGTATTTTAAAATAAAGTATCACTTGCAACAAAAGAGTATCAATTTCTCATTTAAAAAATATTCTTATAGACAATTTCAGGTTCTTTTTCACATTTATACATCTGTACTGATTCTTTCCAGTGAACACATCAGCATCTACATCATGAAGGAGCCCCAGAGACCCAGGTTTTGCAAAGCCTAAAAGCATCGTTAGAACCCAAATCTAATAGTCTAGATGGCTGCAAGATGTATCATGTCTGTTCTTTCTCCTACCATCTTTCCTGCCTATTTGGTTTTGGAACCCCTTGGGACAGAAACTCTGTGTTTTGTATTCTATAGAGCTAAAAGCGTAAGACAAGTCTTCTAACATAGCTTTTAAGTGCTCTTGCAATTAATATCCTGATGATTTGATAGTGCTAGAATATTTTAATAGTGCATGTACAGACTGTTGGTATCAACGTGTGATTCATTAGTTACACTGACTACTCAGCCTGGGCACCAATCAAGCAGCGTTTCTGTTTTCATCTTCTCCATAGTTTAACCTTTGTATCTTAGCAGTTTCCAGGCTGCCTCCTGTATCTGGAGAGTTTGGTGTCAGATCCCACTTACTCTCACAAAAAATTTGTTACTTTTACTAACTCTCATTTTTAATGAAGTCATCTAATGTGATATGAGGAATGAATTTTCCATTGATTGCAGAATTTGACAGGACAGATATTCATGCTTAACTATCCAACTGTGTATAAATCATGATGCCTTCCTCAAGGTGGAATGCATAAAATTCTCTTTTAAACCTGCTCTTCTAACACACAGTGAAATAATTGCAGACACACAACCCAGTGAAATCATGGGAAATTTAAGTAGAATGTTTTCTGTGGGGATTTTTCTGTCTGTGTTCCATTTCAGGCAGCTGCCTGAATAGCATGTGTTGAATAGGGACTGGGGGAGAAGGCAGCTGCAGCATCCCTCAGCAGCTTGGCAGCCTGGCTGGAGTTCCTCTTGTGCTCATTGGGGTGGGGGTCAGGCTGGATGAGGGGACATCAGTAATGCTGGATGTCTCCTGTGGAACAAACACAGCACCTTTGTGTGGTGGTGAGCAAGCTGGCTGAGACAGCACTGCTCTCTTTAATGAGGGCTGGCCATGGGCACACACAGCACAAGGGACTGCCTTAAGCCCCACTTTGTCATTACCAGCTTCAAGATACCCTGTCTGACAGACTTGGTGATAGCTCCCTGTGCCTATGCCCATGCTATTGCAACCTCAACTCTAAATTTTGAAAAATGAGGCCTTGGAGGTTGCCTTGCTTATGCTGGGCAGAGGAACACATTCACTGCTTCTGCAGAGGAGGGGATGCAGGTTTTAGCTCCCTGTCTGAAGCAATGCCTTGTGATTTTCCTGTCAGCTCTGCAACATCTTGTCCAGAGTGAGAGATCTCAATAACATTTGTGCTTGTGGCTGACACACTAAGGGGAA
Organism: Parus major; assembly: GCF_001522545.3. Taxonomy (NCBI): domain Eukaryota; kingdom Metazoa; phylum Chordata; class Aves; order Passeriformes; family Paridae; genus Parus; species Parus major. The sequence continues at coordinate 17,517,876 of NC_031769.1, read as the reverse complement.
CAAAGGTCTTTGCACAGAGTGATCCTGCACAGGAGAGATGAAGGGGTGTGTGTGTGTGTGTGTGTGTACTGGGAGACTTACAAACCACAGCTTGGTCCTGTGTGTGTGCACGGTCCCCCAGAAGAAATGCTTTTTGCAGAGCTTACACTGACAGCAAATTCTGATTTGTTGCTGTTTCTGAGCCATGTGTTCTAATGGACAAATACAGCTCACCCCCAAAATACTGGCTTCAGTATAAGAAAGCACATGTAGAAGATAAGTACCTTTAATGAATTCAGCTACTTTACTATGTTGGGATCATTACCTATGGCTTTATTTTTGTCATACATCTTCTCATGCCTTTATTGCTATTTCAAACAAATGATAGATCTGGGGACTATAATATGTAACTCAACTAATCTGTCACCTGTAAACATGAACATCAGCTTCTGTAATTACTTCCTCAGTAATTACACTGCTATTGATGACTTTTTCTGAGGACTTTGTGCCTATACTACACCTCTCCAGAATCTTTGCTTTTGCACCTTGGTTTAGGTTTATGACAAATATGATTGACCTGAGTTAAGGTTATCTGTATTTATCAGTAAGCATATTTAAAATACCAGTTACTGAATTAAAAAAATTAATTAGGCAGACATAGAAAAAGTATTGCAGTCTTAAAGGTCATTCACTTCTTGCTTCTATACATTTCATTGTGCTGCATTTTTGCAATAAACACAGAAGGAATTATAGATGTAATTGATCCTGGTATGCATTTGGAACAGGTTTGTTGCAGACAAGATGGGTGGCTCTGTTGGAAGAGAGCAACTACATAACTTCTTCTGGGAACTCGACATGAGTAAAATAGAATTTGAACTGAAAAGCAACGTTGTGCCTATCGGGAAAATCAAAAGAGGGACGTTCTATCACAGAGCCTTACTTTTCAAGGTACGTTATAATTTATTTTGCAGCATAACATTCTTAAATGTTCCTAAATGGATAATAGAAAGTATATTTGCATCAGTATAATACAGTATTTATATCCATGTAAAATTTCTTGTATACAGTTTCATAATTTTTCAACAGCAAAGTTGATTTCCCAGTGAATGAAAGCCAGCATCGCTTCCTTCTGTAAACATTCTTGTTGTCATTAAATTGTCTTAAGTGATATCAGCAGAATATTTGATAAATGGCAAAAAGCCAAACTATTTGATTTGGAGTCAAAACATTTTACATTTTCTGTAAACTGTAAAATATTGAATTATGCAGCTTCCTTCTTTTTCCATGCTGCAAATGTAAACTTGTTGGGACAATTTTTATTTGGTATCTATCCAGTATTCTGTCATAGTATATAACAGCTTCTATGTTCTAACTTCTTAGAAATAAACTGGGTTTCTTTCTGTTCTAAAAGAAACTTGGAAGTTCTATTTCTTCCTTCTACATATGAAGATATATGGTGCATCCTCTCCTGTCCTTTTTCCTTGGCTGGATTTTTTTTCTTTCTTGAATGGAAAGAAATGGAGAAACAAGGACCTAGCACATTAAGCAGGAAGGAAAGAGTACACAGCAGAAAAAGTATGACCCAAAATTTATGGTATCCATAGGGAGAGAAAGTTTCCAACTTATTTTATGACATTCTGAGGGCATGAATTAATTATGCTCCACTGTCCTATGAAACTTTTGTAGGGACAGGTCATCTCTCTTAAAGCCACTCTAAGCAATGGATATCCATGTCCATTTGTAACAAGTTAAAAATCTTCCAGGATTTTATTCCTTCGCAGCAGATGTGTGTTGAAAAAGCAGTTTGGTAGCTGGAAACCATTATAGGTCTGTCTGTGATAGTGCAGCCCAGAGGAGAGGCAGGTGTTTCATCTAGCAGACACTTGCCTCGCATTTCATTGCTTCCCACATTTCCAGGGCTGAAAAGCAAGGAGTGTGCTTTGGAGTGAAGCAACAGTTCTAAACTTACACTGATAAAAATGTTACATTTTTACACTTAATATTTCATACTAGCTACATGTGTGCAGTGTGCCTATACCTCATTGCTTGAATAGACTTCAAAATATTATTCAGAAGTTAAGTCTTCCAAGTAGGAAAAAACCCTTTTCTGAGTACTGTGGGTGTTGCACTTAATTTGAGATCTGAAGGACTGGCTGATAAACAAATCTATCAGTATTTTAAAAGAGTTCAAATGAATGTTTTTCATGCTGTGAATAGAATATGCAAGAAATAATGTTTTAAAGCCTATACTTTTTATGCAAAACCAACAATAAATGTTCGAAGTTTGGAACACTTGAGAAATTTATGAAGTCTGCTTCAAGAAAGCTCTAGGCCTTGTAGGTTTTTGTTTTGTTTTTAAGCATCACTGGGCCTTGCTGTATATTACAGAAGCTGCATGAATGAACTGTGATTAATTTTTTTCTTTATTTTTTAGGTGATAGCAGACAGAATTGGCATTGGCTGTAGTTTAGTTCGTGGCAAGTATAACAGAGCCTGGAATGAAGTTAAATTGGTTGAACACTCTCCTAAAGGGCTGCTTCTTCCTCCTCAAGACTATATTGTAGATCTAATGTTTGAACCAGGCTGTTTGCTAAAACAAGGAAGTGCAAAGGCTGATCAATACAAACGTATTTAATCATCTTGATGACTTTCACCAAAATAAATATTTTCAGTATGTTTGCAGTGCTGTATTTATGAAACATGAGGGGGTTCATATCCAGCTATGAAAAAGAAGTGTATCTGGTTTGTTGTCTTAAAAGTTTAATTAAATGTAGTTTTGGTATCTAGCTTCAGTGCTTAGAAACTTTGTTAATTTTTTTGTACTATTTTAAGACTATATTGCAAAAATACAGATTAAAATTTGGTAATCAGTAATATCTGGTGTGTGCTAACATTACAATGGTTATTAAATAGGTTAAATTCCAATACAACATATTCTTTTTTTTTTTCTATAATTTTCCTTCAAATCCCATGCACATTTATAGGAATTCGATGTCCATAAAGCAAGAAAATGTGACATCTGATGAAATGACACCTAAAAGCAACTGGACAATTTTTGTGTGAAATAACCCAAGAACTGAGAACTAGAACTACAAGAACAGTATACTTTCAGCCTCTGTAGAAAAAAAAATCCCATTTATATTTCTTAGAACTTGGCAGAGTTAATATTTACATATATTAGGATACTCTGGATTAAAGTAAATACTGTTTGTCCAGGCACAGGAAATACAGATGATTGACAAATTAGTGCTTGTGATGTGTTTAAGTTCTTTATTTTTGACTTGAAGATAAAATGGACTCCAAGAAGGCAGCGGATTTAGACAGGGAATTTGTATTTCTTGCAGCCTTGGGTAACGTGCCGTTGCTGAAGAGTGGCAGTGCTTTTAAGAGAGGTAAAATACTCGCTAGAACACTCTGGTAAACACTTCCTGGTGAAACTGTCAGGAATGTACTGGAGTATTTCAAAAAGCACCACTATCAATTGAGTTTACTGTGGAAAACAGAGAGAATGTACTGTGCAGCAGTTAGGCCAGTGCAGGCAACGTTGTACAGAAGTGAATTTCAGAAGACCAGAACACCTACAATACAGCATTTACTTCCTGCCTACCAAAAATGTGATTAAAAAATTTGGGGTCTGTGTTCTTTTAGTTTTAATGTTTGTATAAGCACAGTCACTTGCCTTGACTGCTTTGGGTTGAGGAAGAGGTTTGTATCTGTTGTATTCATTACTGCTCATGAGCATGATCCCACCACTCCCTCTCTTTCCTCCTCTGACATGCAGCATGATTTCCTGGTAGCCCTTAGGGGAACATTTTATCTTTGTGTTGCAAATTTCTTATATGGCTTCATGTTCATATTTATTTTTTTTTTTGTCTTATGTTCAACAGTCCTCTAGACATCAGAATGAAAAAGAAATCTGGAAACAAAATGCAGGATGTGCTGGCAGAACTGAGAGAAGGGTGAGGATGTGTTTCTTATCATTGCTATGTAGCAGGTAGGAGACTGATGGAAAGTCATATGCTCTCACTGGCAGGTATGATTGGGTATAGAAACCCACAACTTTGAAAGTCCAGTAAATTGAAGTAAAATAGGAATTAATTTCCTGCTAGCTATCATTTTGTATAGTTTTATTACATTGGAATTTCATTATTTTGTATTGGAACCATAATGTTAAAGTATGACTTACTGTGTTTGAGGAGGTCTTGAAAAGAAAGCAATTTCTGTTGTTTCTATATGAATCTATAAATCTATATGAAAAAAAAATAGACAAAATGCAGTTTTTCAAAATAAAAACTGTGAAATTTGTAGACATAAAAGTTTACATAAACCTATCCAAAATTATCTGAACAAATAAAACTAAATACTATACCCTGCATTGTAGAATTCAGAATTTTCTGATCCAGAAATGTAGGATCCAAAAATGTTTTATGTCTTTCACAGTTTTGAACTTTTTACTCTCTCGAGTTCTCTCACTTCAAAATTGTAATGCACTTTGATGTCAGAATTAAGATCTAGGTAGAATATAAACACTTCAATCTAAAATTGTTACTTTGAAAACTACACTTTATTTGTCAACTAAGTCAAGAGATGCCACACTTTTTTATTTGATGTTAATCGGGGACCTGTAGTTGTGTCCATGGCCAGGTGAAGAATTCCCCCACCCTTGATAAGAGCAGCTCAGCTCACGCTCATTCCAGAACTGAATCAGAAAACAAAATGTTTAAACATTTCTACAGGGCTCAGCTGGGTGAATATTCCCAGGATGTGCCCAGCACACACCATTTGGCTTGGGCTGTGCCTGAGGGAATTGATTGCCTACCATCATTTAAGGAGCAGATGGGGAAGGGCTCATATTTCCTTTTACATAATAGTTCACTGGGCAGATCAGTCACACAGAAGGAGTCAGGCTTGATGCCTTCCTAGGCACGAACAAAACAGTCTGCAGCTACCTCATTTCAGGATCTGTTCTGGCCACTAAGCAATCTGCATCCCTTTTTGAAGATCTGCTGTCATGTAGAAAAGAATGCAGGATTAATAGACTACAGAAACAGAAAAGTCGAGCAACCTCTTCAGCTTAATATTTGGGAGTAGCAATCAGGCCTTTCCTTTGGGAAAAAGTAGTGTGGGTCTCCAGTACCTACTTCCAGAAACATTCTTGTATTTTACTGCCTAGACATGTAAACTTCTATTGTAAAATGTAGAAACTGTGCCCTACCTAGGACAAGATCCTCATAATTAGGTGTTCTCCTGCAAGGTGAAAAGCTGTCTTAAGCAAAGGTAAGAACTGAGACAAGGTTCATTCCTCCACAGCTGTAATCACCAGGTAATGACACAAAAATGGGCCTCGTGGCCAGCAGCTCTGCAGAATGAAAACCAAATGAGAAGTGCTCAGCTTCTTAAAAGAGGGGGTATGTAGATGGTTATCCCAGGACAGTGATGGGGACTGAAGATCCTGATTTGAATGAGGCACCTCCAAGTCATCCTCACTGTGGTGTCTGTGCTTCTGAGAGAAGCTGGCGTGAAGACTCTTTCCTCCTGTTCATGGGAACTGCCCAACTTAGACTCTGCAGAAATGATTAAGTGCCCTGCTCAGCTTCCTGCATGGTCTCTTCCAAGGCATCTGCAAGTGAGACACCACACATGCACACCCTGCTGCCCCCACTACTCATTGAAAAGAATTTTGGTTTTGATTTGGCATTGAAAAGCACAATGCTTAATACATAGCATATATTAATATATATAATATTAACATTATTATATAGAACAATATATAATATAACATCTACGTATCAAGAAATACAAATCTGAACTGTGTTGATAAAAGGTCAGGTATGGTTCCTACCTGTCTGATGAATGTGAGTCAGTAAAGCAGCAGATCAAACTGATGGTGGTATCAATAGGATTTCAAGTTTCAGTGGAAGTTTTGGTATGAGAGAGTCTAATGCTTTGGCCCTGCAAACCTCTGCTTTTGCTTGTTCTGTGTATCTGGGACCAATATGACTAAGGGAATAATTCCAGGCTCTGCAGATGAGTTTTTGGCTGACACCTGTTTCTGAGGGGTGCTTCTGGTAAACACCTTGCTGCAGAAGTGGACTCTTTTCCCCCAGCAGGTGCAGAGGCAGTACAGATTGCAGGCAGCAACAGCAACTTCTCTTCTATTGCCCTTGATCCCTGAGCAGTAGGAGCACAGAGGTTAACTTGCACTTGTTTTATCTTAATGCTAGCAGGGAACAACTACAGTGTAATTTATAGATTTGGGACATTCCAAATAGTTCCTTCTAAACTAAAGCATTGGCAGGACATCACTCCCTCAAACCATGCACTCATATGCACATGAAATCGAAATGAACTTTTCCTTCAGGAAATTTCTAGTGCTGATTAAGTGTGGATCCTGAGAAGAATCCAGAGCTCTAGGAACAAATACTTATTTATGTTCAGATCCAAGTGGAACTTTTTTTCTGTTACTTTTCTCACTAAACTTGTCTCCAGGGAAAAACAAGTCTTTTATTACTAAACATGGGCTTTGAATGGTTACATATTATTTCATCTACAGCTTCTTTGCATGGATCTGCACCTCTTCTACTACATGTTTCATTTCTCTGTAAATCCAGCTCATTATCGACACAGAGTGTCAGAATGGTAACTGCAGAAGCAGTAGATGTTTGCTGGCCAGCGTGTCAACTTAGTTGATAGAAAAGTACACTAAAACATTTATCATATTCTTAGCCCCCTTGCTGGTTTATGCAAGGGTCTTCCAACAGTTCTTTAGCACTACCTATTTTCTTTCAGAAGACTGAAAAAGAAGGAGAAAAAAAATTTCCCCGTATAATTAAAAGCCCAAACACATTGCAACAAAGTAGAAGAAAGCGTAAGAATGGACAGACAAGCTCAAGCCAGTCTATACAAGAAATTTACTCTGACAATGGTCAGTATAGAAAATGTAAAGAGCATGGCTCAAATACATTTTTGCATTTCCAGAGTACTCTGCTAAGTTCAGCACTTCACAGCTGAGGGGATTTCTGTGTGTCTAGGCATTTAATAACACATTTACACAGAGATGAAAACACATAGCACAGATATGCCTGTACAACCACCCACTGGCACATCCAATACACAAACCCTCTAACTCTACAGCTGTGTCACTGTTCCTCCTCTCCACCCAGGCATCTGTACCTCTTCCCAAGTGGCACAGGGGGTAACAACCAAAGGACTGTGCTCTAGCAGTGGCTGTGGCCTTTGCAATATAACTGTGTATATGGGACATGATATTTCAGTTCACCAGAACTGCTACCACAGCAGATCTTTGTAGATGAATTAACAGATTTTTAGCCCTCTTAATAAGCTTATTATTTTTCTGTTATACAAACACCGTCTCTGACACTGAAAGATATCAGAAATAGTGGAATAACTTTTTCTGGCCCTCCTTGTCCACTGTCACCCAGGCAGAATTTAGAATTCATGTACAGGTAGAGTATGCACAGGAATGAGCAAAACACAGCGGGGGAGAGACATACACATATATGCACACATAAATGCCTTTGACCTATAAAAATATTATTTGTAGGACATGGAAGAAATTAGAGTATTGGAGACACAAGGAGCTAGTAAAAGCTTTTCTTTCATGAAGGGTGAACTTACTTGCATGGTAATGAACTAGCTAGTTCTTCCAGCTCATTGATTCACTGATATGCTAAGATGCTATCTATGGAAACCTTGTACAAAGCATAATTGAAGCCAGTTCCTACTTGAAGTTGGATAGATGTTGGGGGAAATAACAGCAAGATGAGAAGAACAATCATATCAAAGTAAGCAGCAGATCCTGTTTCTCATGCAGCCCTTTGCCCAGGCTATACCCACCTCCTCAAATGCAGTCCACATCCAGCTCTCCTTATACTGATCCTATTTGCAAGTGAGCACAGCAGACCAAATGCTCGGGGTCCACAGGATCTCTTGGTTTATTTTAGAATAGGAGACAAAAAAAGCTCTTCAGCAAGAGCTGTTCACTGCTGGTTTTCACTCCCTCACCCATCCTGCATGAAGGTAACAAAACCTTCCCTGGGCTCCATAGCATGTAATATCTTTCCTTTTTGTGGTGCCAGTGTTGTGCAAATTTGCTGTAAAACACGGTGCCAAGTCCTTGTGGAGCAGAAACTGCTCCAAAGTTACTTTGTTCTTTTGTTGCAGGAGAGGTCGAGCTAACCATCCAACCAGAGACCTCAGTGCCTGCTGGTCCCACAGCTTACAGTCTTGCTGTTCCCCATTTCTTTGTTGCTTTCTCTTGCTGTTTCCAGGAGACACCCCTAGATTGTCTTACTGTGTCTGATACTCATCTCTTGTATTTTCTCATCTACATCCTGTTGTGGTTTAACATCAGCCATCAGCCCCACACAGCCTCTCATGCACTCCTCCTCCCATAAGTGGGGTGAGACAATCAGAAAATTCAGTTTAATAGGTAAAACAAAAGCTGTACATGCAAACAAAGCAATGCTAGGAATTCATTCACCACTTCCCATGGCCAGGAAGGTATTCAGCCATCCCCAGGAGAACAGGGCTCTATCACGTGTTAACAGTGACTCGGTAAGACAAACAGAATGACAGAATCACAGAACCAATTGAGTTAGAAAATACCTCTGAGATCACTGGTCCACTTTGACCAGACACTGCCAAGTCAGCTAGACCATGGTTCTAAGTACCATGTCTGGTCTTTTCCAAATACCTACAAGGAATGGACCTCCACCAACACCATAAAAGACATCATTCTGAATAATGTCTTCCCCAAATTTTATATGTAGAGCATGATGCTATATGCTCTGGAATATCCCTCTGGTCACTTGGGGTCAGTGTCCTGAACCCTCACAGGTTCTTGTGCACCCCCAGCCCACTCACAGGTAGTGTAAGGAGCTGAAAAGGCCTTAATGCTATGTAAGAGCTCCTCAGCAGTAACAAACACATCCCCATGTTATCAACAATGTTTCCATCACAAAATCAAAACACAGCCCCATACCAGCTATTGTGAAGTAAATTAACTATCTCATTCAAAATCAGCACACCTTTTTCTATAGATCAGCAGTGCTTCCTAGTTATAAGAAGGATTTGAACAAAAACCCCCACACCATAGCATGTTTTTAATTCCTTTTTTAGTATGATCTTCTCTGAAGAAGGTGCTTTTAGTGACACAGTCTGAAAGAAGATTCCTTAAAGGCCAGATGTCAAAAAGATATTAAAGAGTCAAAAGGCTTTTCAAAATGTCAAGTCATTAGTTTTAATTGGCATTAGGGAACATATTATGAAAGACTGGAGGTCTGCTCAGTGTCCTAAGATATAACAGATGTTGGTAATGATATCTAATTTCCAAAGTTGGAGAATTCTCTGACAAATGGGCACTCATAAGACACAGTTTATCTGTGGTAGATCATACAGAAGAATCACGTGCTGTGAGTGCCAGTTTCTTTTCATTACATTATGTTTTCTGCAGACTTCTAATGTAAGTGAATTTAATCCTAGATCCACCTGCTATTAATGGGTGCTGCATTACCAAAGAGAGAACTAGGTGACTAAATGCTGGCTCCTAGGTATAAATATGTGCAAAAATGTCAGGGACTGTAAGCCCAAATATTGGGCTGTTCAGGTACTGAATTTCTTCAGGAACTCCCAATGACAAGACAATATCAGGGGCTTGGACTTTGCAGCACTGGGCCAGATTTAATGTTGGGTCTAAGTAGCTCACTGTAGTTTCCACAAGCCAAGAGCTGTATGGCATGTGGTACATGTCTAAAACACAAATAACATGAAATGCAGGGTGAGCTCAGGATGTGTCCTGTGTGCCGAGGATCATGCTGGTCCAATGCTCAGGGTGCCTTCTTCTGAGCAAAACCTCTGATCAGAAACCTGGAGTTATTTACACAGATATTAGTCTAGCATTTGTTACCATGGGATATAGGAGGGATGGGAAGTCACAGAATCACAGACTGGTTTGAGTTGGGAGGGGTCCTAAAGATCATCTCATTCCAACCCCCACAGTGGGCAAGGACACCTTCCAGTAGAACAAGTTATCCCAAGCCCCATCCAGCCTGACCTTGAACACTTCCAGGCATGGGACATCCAGAGCTTCTCAGGGGAGCCTGTTCCAGTGCTGCATCCAGGGACTGCTACTGATTCAGTGCATTGTGTATTCACTTGCTGTGTATTTGTTGACCACAGAAATTCAGTAGTAAAGAGTAGCCAAGTTTTCGTACTGAAACACTGCTGAACATCAGGTATGGTGGGAAGGTATCTTTGCTTGGCACTCAGAAATTAAAGCAATTCACTAACAAATAGGCTAGCAATACCTGGCCTACCAGTATTTTTTCTTGCCAGATGAATGGCAGTATGGTGTAGAAATAAGAAGTCTGCTTAGATAGATAGATAGATAGATAGACAGATAGATAGAGCCTGCTCTGATCCTTTCTACCCTCATCCTGCATAGTAAATATGGAAAAAAACATTTACCACAGCAGCACTGACTCAGTACACTCTGCCTTTTAAAAAGCTCCTCACCTAAGATTCCCACATAATTAGGTTATCCCTGTAAATCTGGAGAAGTTTTTGCTCAGCTCAGAGTTGCTCAGATAGATCCTGGAAAAGAAACCAATGTTCCAATGGGAGCAGGGTGTGCTGGGCCAGACTGCCACCAGGCACTTCATTTTCATGAAATGGAAAACCAGCTCATGCCATGAGAACAGAATGCTAGTTTTTCTAACAAAAGTAAATCTTTGGTGGCTCACCTAAGAGAGAAGGAAAGACGATTCATATCTTCACTTACATGAATCGCAAATTTAAAAACATACCTAAGATGAATGAGTGGGAATAAAACTTGTTCTAGTGAGCCCTATTCCTCAGTAATTCCTATTTGCTAGGAAAAAGGCAAACTCTCTTATCAGGGGAGTCACTCTACGGAAGAGAGCCATTTTCCCAATCAGAGTGTGAAGCATGCCCTACTCAAATAATTTGTATTTTACCTTTTTAAAATGCAATAATGAATTAGCTTTTTCTGTATTTGTAATGAGAGAATAGAACAGATAGTCAGGGTTAGTTCAGGGTGATAAATCCATTAAGATAACCTACAGAAAGTTGCTGCTACGGCAGTTGCTGCCAAATAAGTGTTCATTCAATTTTCTGTTCAGGCTTTGGGTACTGTGTGGAAGAACCATCAAAGTTCTTCACTACTTTGGGATAAAAGGGATAAGAAATCACACACAAATTTGTGGAATGTATTGTTACTGTCTGTATCACTCAAGGAACTTGGATGGTATGTTATGGGGAATTCATAGGGCAATGCAGGGAAATAACCGTGATTTGTTGCTTCCCAATAGGTGCCCCTGAAGATACACATACTCCATTTCAGACTGCATGTCTACTTTTAGTTGAACCAATGGCTCACTTGCAGAGTTGAGTTTTCTATCAAGGAGTGACTGCAAACTATCTATTTAAATTAGAATTCATGCCTTCACTTGTTATGCAAGAAAATTCTCAAAGCATTTAGAATTCTAGAATAATTTATACTGGACAGGACCTGTGGAGAGCATTTTCTCTAATCCAGCTCAAAGCATTTGTCACAGTGGACCAAACCTGTAGGTCTCTTCCAACTGGAGCTATTTTATTCAGTCCTGTTCTGTTCAAATTCCACCCTTAGAATCCAAGGGAAGGCTTCCACTTAAGCTAGTCCCCAAATAAGACCTATTACTTTCCAAAAACAAAGGTTAGAATAATCAGGTATCCTATAGCTAATAATTAGCAAAAAGAGATATTAAACCCTAAAGCAAACACAGCGAGAAGTAGTGTGTTCATTATTTCTAATGATGTCTGACCTGAATCACATCAGGCTGCTCCATGAATGAATCTAAATGGAACCCATAGATCAGCTTCAGGGAGATCTGCATTCAGTCTGTGTGTCTCTGGAAACCAGCAGTACCCTTTTCCATGGTACTTTGACAGTTCTGCTTCTAATAAATTTTGCCAAAATCGCTTTCTGTCTCTGGAATTCAGCATCAGAGCACTACCACATATCTTTAGATAGTGCTTCCATTCCATTTCCACTTTCAAGTGGAAACAGTACCTCCATATAACAAGAGCTCATTGTTTCATCATACCTGAGTGTCAAGAGGCTGGCTGTGGAGCTGTTTCAAGTCTATGAAAGAAGAGAGAAGACTCTGCTAAGGAAGGATGTGAGGTTCCTGCAGTGTCTCTTACAAAAGTATTGAGGGTTTCCATGGAAAAAACAGAGCCCCCCACGGATACAATCCACCACTGAAGGGCTTATGCCAAACCCCTGTTCTTCACTCCCCAGGCACCTGAGAACACAGCACCCCTAGATACAACAGGTCCAAGACAAATTTTGGCATGGTGAGCTCCCACATGTTTCAGTGGAACTTCCCCATAGCAGGGGACATAGCTTAGGTCTGACAAATTGAGCAGAGGAAAACCAATTACATGCAAATGCTTACAAAATAAAACCACCACCATTTCAGTGTTTTCTGCCATACATGATAATGTCAAGGGGCTTTATTAATAGAAGCTGCGTAAGCAGAGGTTTGAAATTGAACAGGGTTTTTTTCACTTCTGCACCTCATTGCTTCCTGGCTGACTGCTCAGTATATGCCAGCATAGGCATTACGTGATGCTCTGCTTGTCCCCACAGCCATCAGTCAAGACAGAGCCTGAGCTGGAGCCCAAAGAAATACCAGCAGGATAGTCTGGACTGTGACTGCTTCTCTCCTGCTCTCGCCTACACACGTGATGCTGCTGCTGCCTCGGCACAGAGCCACACTACAGGAGGAGCTGAGGAGCCTCTCCCCATCTACTCGTGTCTAAGGGGACACTGTGCCTTGGATGAGTGACCCTTCCCTGGGTGCAGCTTGTGTACATGCTGGAGACAGGTGACGTTTTTAACAATAAATCTGCTGAATTACAAGTCAGGGAGAATTTACTTGAAAATTTACATAATGCAGCTAGGGGAGATTTTTAAATGCTTCCCCTTGTGCATAAAGGAGGGAAAAAAATAGGAGGAAAATTAGGTAACAGCTTAATTGGCTTTCAGAACAGTCTATGGGGAGAAAGGCAGGCCGGATGTCTGCCTAGCTACACGGCTTGGTGTGTGCTGTAACCATGGGAGGCAACATTACAGGCATGACAGGACAATGATTTGGTTTTTCAGCACTGAAGATCTGAAAAATGAATTACCTCCAGCTGGGGGGGTTGTTTTCCACTTGAGGAAAACCTGTCATGCTGGTTTGGATGACTGCAGGTCAGGCTTCTGTTGCAAGGGAAAATGGAGGATTTTCTTCTGCTCTGCCATGCAGCACCTGAAATGTGCATCACAGCTGTTGGGATGAATGGGATCTGCCTCTTCCACCACCAACGTGGTGCTCTTCCACCACCCCCCTCATTTAAATCAAGGAGTGGCTTGTAGTGAGCTGGGTAACTGAGAGGATGATAAGGCTTGGGCTGATGAGCCTGATGCCTTGTGCTCCTTCTGCTCCCACTGCCCCCCAGGCACCCACTTCCCTTCTTCAGAACCTGAGGAAAGCGGTGCGGCAGCAGACCTGTGTTGGTTGAGTTCCCACTGCCTCAAGACTGCTGTATTTTGGGATGGTACCAGTAACAGAGACCTGCAAGAAAGATACTGACAGTTCATTTTTATTTAATTTTGTCTTTTAAAAAAGCACCAGTTAAATCAATGTCAATGAAAACATGCAAGTTTCAGGACTAACCACTTTCTCTCACCCCCCCTTCATTTCTCAGATAATTCAGGGAGAATTCTATTGATTACCTGTCCTCCTCAGGAGCAAACACCATCTGAACAAGGTTAAGACCAAGAATGTAAGAGAAATGCCTCTTTTCTACAGCTGAACTGGTGACAGAAGCCAGGAGTGACACCATCACCTGCTATAACTTTCTAGTCTTAAACCACTTGCCAGAACTGGGGAAGTGTCAGATTGGGTCTCTCTTCACCAAAGGCTCCCTAACATGTTCCAACTCCCTCTTGAACCATGACTAATATAAGATGCCATAGGGGTAAGCTAGAAAGTGTTAGGAAACATCACAGGATCATCACTTCCCAAAATGGCTGAACATGGAAAAATGTTGAACCTCTGCCTATAGCATGGATGCTGCCTTCTGCCAGCACCAAAGTGGTGTGGCAAAGCCCTCTCCTCCCTGCCAGCAGTACTTCTCTCCTGATGGGTCACAGTCCTGAGGATTCACAGGCATCACACCCCAGGATTTTTATCTAGGTAGTCTGGCTTCACTCCACTGAGTCTTATTACACAGGACAAAGCCATAAATCAGCTGTGTGCCCTGCTCCCCCTGCCACTGCAGACAATGTTTGAACCACACAGGAGCCTTGCTGATATCCATCCTTTGGTGCAATACTCCGTGGATCTGAGCAGAGGCAGTGATTACAGCCATGGTACTGATCAGATGGTCTTCAGCTACCATGGAACTCACTGTCTTAGGCATAAGGATGGTTCAATACAAATGTATATATACAGGCTGATCACTCAAGACTATTTTTTGGTTTAATTTTAGAACTGGGCTAGAAGAATTAGATTAAAGGAAAGTAAATTTGAATTAAACATCATTATTAGCTTTGTTATCCAATGTAATCAAAAAATTTCCTTCCACATCCTTCTGAAATGATGAACTAATTCCAAATCAGAATTGGAAGAAAAGCAAACAGTAGCATTAATGCTTACCCTGGGAAAGTAACTCGTGTTTAGGTCTACCTTTTAAGGGTGGGCTGCCAAACTAACACACGTGTCCTATTACAGGTATATTTATAGGCCAAGCCAAGGCAGCTGTGACTGCACATCACCCCACGAAAACAGGAAACCCTCAGATGGCACGGCCCCTTCTCCATTCGTCTATCAACAGCGCTGAGAGCAATGCCTGTAATGCGCATCTAGGACAGCAAGAGCGCTTTTGCATGCAAGTACCAGCCCCGTTCTCCTTAAAAATAGCCTGGAATGGCTGCAAGCAAATATCTCAACAGGACTTTGTTATATTTACGGCTGCAGTGAGTGCTCATTTTTAAGCTAGTCTCTTTGCCTCTCGATAAGAAGTGATTGAAACCTTTACCTGCAAATGCTGCATCGGCATTTGAGCGGGTGCTTTACTCATTGCCTTTATGAGGTCTGATTCTTTAGGTGGAACGCAGGGATTACACCCGGCAGGCGTCTTTCTCGGGCCCGCCCCGCAGCTATGGCGGCTCGTCCGCTCGGGAGGATGCTCGGGAGCTGCCGCCTGCTCCTCCTGCTCCGCTCCCCGCTGCCGAGCGCCGGCTGCGCCCGCGCTGCGCACAGAGGCACAGGTACCTGCCGCAGGGGGAGGGGGCATCCCCGTGCTCGCCGTCTTCTGGCCAGTTCGGAAGGGCTGCATTAGCATGCTGTAGGTTTTTGTCTTAAACTGGCAGGTTAAGCTCTAGATATTTTTGGTTAAACTATAATTTTCAAATTCATTTCCCCCTTCTCCTCCCCCACCCCCCACCCGGTCTCACTTCTACCTTGCAAGAGATGAATGCAGGCAAACATTCATTCCTCAGGAGCTGATTGTTTTTCAAGGATCCTGTGCTGATAGGAGACAGATTAGGAGGTATCTCCCCATCTCAGACTTTTTGATTTGGAACATACTAAACTATTTTACTTGCTATTTTTCAGCTGGTCTATTAATTCTTTGCCAATCCCATACCACCATAAGTGGTTTTGGTGTGTACAGACTCACAGGATATGTTGCTGGAGGTTTGTTGGTTGCACCACAATGGGCGACTTCTGCTCTGCTCTTGTGTGTCCTTCACTTAACTATATCCCCATTTCTCTTGGGTTGTAGGTGTTGCTTTCTTCCAGTCCTCCTTCTTAACATCACTTGTCACTGGGGCCTGTGGAAGTTGCCAGTGTTCTACAGCCCACAGATGAACATTACTTCTAGTTTCTGAGGGTTTCCAAGACGTTTACTAAGCCTTTTAGTGATCCCCAGGGAAGAAGGAGCCCTGGCAGACCAGCAGTTATCCTGTGCCAAGGCAGAGGGCTGCGCTGGGAGAGTGGGTGGTACCTTGGGTCATAGGTGCTCATTTCCTTTAAAAGCCTTCCCAAGTGGTTTGAGGGAGCTGCTCTCTGGATGTAGCACATCAGATGGAAAGCAGATGCAAAGTCCTGCACTTGCTCCTGCTCATGTTCCTGAACTGCCCTCTGTGCTTCGTCTGTACCCATAGAAACTTTGGGAGGACTGAGATCATGATGGAAAGTATCAATGAAATCTAAGCTATCTTACTAAATTATCTTTCTATATCTAATTGAAGACACAGGCCCCCTCACTAAACAAGCTGAAGCAGCTGCTGCTACAGACTGGAAAAAAAAATTGACTCCGGAGCAATTCTATGTTACACGAGAAAAAGGAACTGAACCGGTGAGCAAAAGTGCTAATGCTATGCAAGGGTGAGCCATCTCCTCTGACTGCTGGGCACAGGAAAAACCTACCTTGGGGAGCTGTCACCACTCAGTTTCTTCACAGGATTTCCCCTGCCTTCCTGTGGATGAAAGTTAGACTCAGCATACGGAACAGGATGGATTTTGTTCTGACCCACACTGTTTTTGCAGATGAAAAAACATTCTGCATTCTTTTCATATTTTATTGGGTTTTTTCCTGGGATACATTGCTGCCAGATCAACTGTTTGTGTGGTGGGAGTAGAGGCCCCTCCAGAGGACAGAGAGATCATATTTTTATCCTTTTTATGACCATATATAGATTATCCATGTAAATCTTGAACATAGCAGTTCCTTCAGGAGATGGGCTCTCCCTCAGGTACCAGATCACCCACCCACATGTCCCCATGTTTCCTCCTTCTGTGAAGGAAGCCAGGTAGTGTTGTGGGTGGAGTGTTGGTTGTCCCTAGCCCAGAGCCAGGACTTCTGCACATGGAGAGCATGTACCATGTGAACTGTGCCCAAATTCATGCCAGTAAAATAAGGATCCCATACCAGACCATGCAGGAAGGAGGAGAGCCTCTTTGTAAAGCCATTTTAAAGTTGTGGCAGTCTATAGCAGAGCCCTGGCCTTTGGGATCCTTCACGTTTCACCAGTTTCTTGGAGGTCACGACTCCATTCCTGATACCTGGATGATTTATGCATCTGGCTGGTCTCAAAGTCTGTGGGAGTAGGGGGTAGTCTTCACTACTAATCCAAAGGCAAACTCCCCTTCATTACTTCGGGCTGCTAATGTTTGTTCTTCAAAGCCCCCCTGCAAAGCCTCCTTTTTATGGTTTTTCTCCTGTTTTGAATCTGGTTCCTACATGCTTCTTCCAGATGGTGAGCTTTTAAAGACCTGCATTATTAACTTCTCTTTTTTCCTTCCTATTTTAAAAGCCTTTCAGTGGGATCTATCTGAATAACACAGACTCAGGAATATACTGCTGTGTGTGCTGCAATGCCCCCCTCTTCAGGTAACATCCTCTGGATTTTGCAGCATCTTTAACATGCACTGATTGTGGCAGGAAGGGCAATGTCTTTTCATGAATAGCATGGAAAATGTTGGTCAGAAGAACCATCCCCTGGTGCCCAGGTGCTGTGTGCAAGTCTTCCAGGGTGCCTGTGGTGACACAGATACATGGTATCCCTTTTCCTTGAGTTGATGAGGATTGCCAGTGGCCAGCACACAGCTGTTACACTGCAGTCTGCCTGTTTCTCCTGAGTCTTCTTTCTGGTTGATAATAATTCTCTGTTTAAAAGGTCCTTAAGCCACAATCTGCTGCAAAATACATGTATTTATGCATGAGTATCATTGTTTTTGCTCTGTTCTTGTGCTCTTCCATACTTGTCTTCTGCCACTCATGCTGCTGGGCTGGAGAGACCTTGGTCTGCCTTTGTCTACAGTTGTGATGTTTTTATTGCTGGGTCCCTCACACTACAGCTGAGACCTTCTCTTCACCCCCACCCCTTCCTTGTTCCCTAAATTAAATTCCACTATTCTTGCCTTTTTGGCTGCATCTACTTTTTAAAGCTTGGCTGCAAATGATTGCACAGTTAACCTCTGTGCTCTTTACAATACTATATATTTTGCAACTTCATTAACGTCTAAGTAAAAGGAAATAGAGTGCCTTGGAGTAGGATGTGCAGAGGGTGTTCTGTTCTCTGTAACTGAACCAGGAAGGACAGTTTCTCATATTTTTGGTCTAGAAAATAGCCCTTATTTATTCCCAGCTGAGAATGAAATGTAGCTGATTTAAAGGATGAATCACAGATCAGAACTTCACATGGGATGCTACAGATCAAGAGATCTGGATAGTAAGAAAGGAGGGGAAAATGCAATGGATCTATTGAAAATAAACCTAAACCAGGCAATTAAATTATAATTGTGTAAATTACAATTAGTTTTTCTTTGGTCAAGTTCAGAAAACTAGTGTTATGCAAACATGGATTTGCTTAAATGTATAATTTCCTGTAGAGGTTTGCTATGAACAGTTCTAAATAAATTCATTTGTGATGTTAGCTCAGCACTACAAAATATCCTGAAGATAAATATAAAACCTAAAAACACCTCTGGAAAATTCAGGTAAATTAGAGAAATTGTAAATTAATAAACTGTGGAAGAGTTCCTTCCATTCCTTCAGATTTTCCTTCAATTTCAGCATCATTGATATTGACAGGCCAACATGAAGAGAGACAAACACTAGAGGGAATTGCTTCTGTTGTTAAACTAGTAACAAAATAGCAATATAACCAGTCAGGCTGCCCTTTGCACTGTTCAGATCCCAGAGAATATAAGCACTTTTCTTTGCAGCACAAGATAATGCTAAGCTTCACAGGCCAAAAAAGCCAAGCTTTCAGTAAAAAAAAAAATAAAAAATAAAAAAAAGCCTTGTAAGAAAATTGGGAACTATTAAATGTGAGAAATCATCTGAAAATATATTTTCCATGCAGGTATTATGCTGTTGAGAACACAAGCAATGAGGGGAGAAATGGTATTGGGTGAGAGGAGAGATTCATCCATCATATTTATTTCCTAGTGCATTAATTATTTTTTTTTTCCAAATGCATTAGCTCATTAGCTACAGGTAAACATGAGCTATTTCTTCCCTTCTTTGAAACATATGTGTATACATTTATACCAGAATTTATTACCTTCTGCTACCAAATATACATTTGAAAGAGTTGGAAATACATGGAACAAACCCCTAACCTTTATAGATAGCAAATTGTAGTGCTTTAATGAAATCTCAAACCTTCATCAAACCATAAACCTACAGCTGAGATTCATACAGCAAAAAGCACTTTTTAGAATTATCTGGATTCCATCCAGGATGACTGAAATAGGGATCAAAGTAAATGGCATGTGCTGGAGGAATGGTGTGTCGAGGTCTAATCTAATGCATATGTTTAGGGAAAGTCCATTTATCCATAAATTAAGTGGTGAAATACTTCAAAGGACAAATATGAACTTGAACAGCAATATTTTTGGGTACTAAAATGTTTCTATTAGAGAATCTAAGTGACATTACTGTTAATAAAACCACACAGAGACCATTTCTGTTGAGAGCTAGTTTAACAGCTCAAAAGACTGTTCCTTTAGCAGTGGAAAACATCTAAAATAAGTATTGTGAGCAGTATGGAAGAGACAGTCTTTCAGGGTCAGATTCAATACCACCACAGTGTTAAAGACCTTCCTTGACTATGGGTTTTCAAAGAGTATATTTGTATCAATGTGTGAATAAACGATTCTTGTATAAAAAAAATTTTTAAAAAAGAGTTTTGATAGAAAAGAAACAGAACAGATGTATGTCAGGGAAGCTCAGGACTCAGGTATGACCCCCCCCCCCCAAGGTCATTCTTGGGGACTCTGTGGCTGATAGGGACAGTGTTCATGTGGTTTTGTGGCAGGAAAACAGGGAGCCTTTGGCTGGAAAGAAACAGGAGCCCTAAGTACCTTGATGTACAAACACAGAGTCTGCAAACTGCATTTGCTTCAGAGCAGGCTACTCCTCTGCTGTGTCCTATTTTTCTCCAGCTTTATGGAGAGGAGGGGAAGGAGAGAATTTCTCATGGCTATTTGTGCATTGATGTAAATGACTAAGCAACAGCCCACATGAGAACTAGCCTTTGGTCATAATGTGCTAGCAAATCCTCTTTTACTTCCACTGCTGCGTTACTCAGTGACAGCCCCATACAGATGATTATAAAAATGATGTCTTTATGCACTGTTCTTTGGGTTGGATTTTTTAACCTTTTTGTCCAGTTTATCTTTCTAAACAGCACTGCAATTAAGATTTTCAGATTTTTCTTCACCGTGTGAATAACCCACCAATATATACATGATATGTATTACATACTTTGTTTTAAATTCTGTCCTAACTAACGTTTCAATTTGTATGAAGATCAAGAGCTGCTAGTGGTGCTGATGTCTCCATCCACCACTAGATGCCAGTAAGAGCATTGGGTTTGTGAAACTGTGAAAAAAAACATGAGAAATTGTGAGGAAATGGTTGTGGTGAGTCTCCAGACCACTTATCTGAGAAGTATGTGAACCTATAAATCATATAATTTCTTGTTCTAACTCATGCTAAGTTCCTCTTTTATAAGAGAAGGTTCATACTGTTGTCAAAACTTGCACAATTTTAAACAGGAGGGATTATCTTGTTTTTGTACCAAATCCCTAAAACATCTTTTGGTCATATTTACCAGTACACTCCAGGTTTTAATACGTAACTGAACAGTGTTGGTCACCCTGGATGTTAACAGGAGGCACCCACAAGCTGACATTATGTTGTGCTGTTTCTTATGGCTGGAATTTTCTCTCAGGAAAGGTAGATCTTTGTGCTGTGAGGATTTGTCATTGGTTGATTGATGGTTTGAGCAAGGCTCTGTTTGATTTTCCAAACCAGCTTGATGGCTGACTGCGAGACAAAGCCTCTATCATCATCAGGCACGAGCCTGGTCTGGTGGGCCAGCCCAGCCTTTGTCCATTCTTTATTTCTTCTTGTAAACTCTTTTCAGTGAGATTGCTGGATTGGGCCAGGCTTCAAACTGCAGCTCTGTAGGTGTAATTCAGCTAAACTCTATAGCATAATGTTAGTATAACATAATTGTCAGAAAAATACCTCAAACTTTTCTAAGCTTTATAAAACACTAGACTGTCATTGAAATAGAAACAGTGAAGCAAATTTTCCTGTTATGAGCTGATTGAGAATTCCCTTTGGAAAAGAGTTTCCAGCAGTTTGATGACAATGAGAAAACTTCTACTGTTCCAAATATTTTTAATATTGGTACAACACAGGACTGAGCCAATATTCTTAACAGAAGGAGACTCTTTTGTAACATCTCTGTTACTAATTAACAAGAAGATCTGGTTTCCACTATAGCTCAGAGAAGAAGTACAATTCTGGGACTGGATGGCCATCTTTTTCTGAGGCTTATGGTACTTGTGGCGGAGATGAAAGTAATAGCAATATCCTGAGACGACCAGATAACTCACTGGGGTCAACTAGAACTGAAGTCATCTGCAAACAGGTATGTTTATTTTGTAGATGATACACAAAGACACAAAGCAGATAAGTTCTCTTTGTGCTCATGAATGAATCTGCCTAAATGCAGCAGTAAGAATTACAGTATTACTGGAGCCATTCTTTCTCAGTCTGGATGAACAAAAGTATGTGACTGGGGAAAGCAATGTGTATGTATAGCCAAAGGCTGGATTTCAGACAGAAAATTTACTCAAGGTATGCTGCAAGGTGTGACAAGAGATGGTAGAAGAAACTCTGGAATAGGGTCCATACATTTGGCCCATCACAGGGACAGTTCTTCCTCATTCAGTCTTGCTAAATATTTGCTGTAGATGTTAAAATATGCAGAGGTTGAGACACCAGCCATTAAAGCCATTTGCAGCCATTACTATTTGCCCTGCTGGGTGGTGGCTGTGCCCTGCATCTCCACAGCTATTTACTGTGGATTCCTTTGGCTTTACAGAAGCCACTCTTCTATTTTTTCTTGCTATTTTGACTCCCTCAGTCATCTCTTCTAGACTAGAAACGTCCAGTTCCTTTTTATGCAGCGCTTTTTAGTGTGCTCATCATTCTGTTGCTTTGTTTTGCATTCTTCCCAGTTGACCCTTTTCCTTCTTGAAGTAGATTGCAAGGTTGGACATAGCACTGAAGCTGGCCTAGCCTACAGCAGGGGTTAGAGGCTGTTCAGGTGTGTTAAAAATGGTGTTCCTGTTCTTACAGCTTTACCTTTACACAGACCATATTACACAGACACACATTTATTTACTTGCTGTAATACCCAGGTTCTTTTTCTAAAGAACTGCCACCCTTAACCATTTCTTCCCAACTCTGTTTCTTACTTTTGTTAAGGTATAAAAGTATGTGATTGAGTTTAATGAATTGTATCTTGGATTTGGGTTTTTTTAATGTATGTGTGTGTCTGTTTTTGTAAACTGTTAAGATTGTTAATGCTGTCCTTCAGTGTGCTTGCAACAGGTTTAGGCACATCTGCAAACGTAACAAGAATTTGCTGCATTATCTTGGAAGAGTTCACATTTGCAGCCATATGCAGCAAACACCTTCAAGAACCCCAGTTGAAGACCTTCCAATTTTATAATATCACTGATAGCTATACTGTGTCTAATTTTTCCACCTTAGTAATTTGAGAGGGGAATACTCAGTTGATCTGTGAGAATGACCTACAGTGACTTATTAATTATTTTGAAATTTTCATGATATATTGAGGTGTCTAACACTCTCATTTATTTCCTATACTTGCTGGCACCTTTGTAGTTTCCCTTCTGGGATCTGCTTGTTTGGGGGCAGATACTTGCCCACTGACAAGATCTGATTCCTTGTCACTCCCAAGGACACTCACTCACACAACTCAACAGTGATTTAATCATGAAAGTTTCTTAATTCAGGATAACACAGTAGGCACCAGCATAATGTTGGTCCATAATCTCAGTGGTAATAATGCAATGACAATGGTTTCTGGTCACCAGCAGTGCTCCCCAGTGCTCAGGGCTGGCACCAGTTCTGTTTAATATCTTCAGCAATGATCCACATGAGGGGATCCAGGGCACCCTCAGTCAGTCTGCAGACACACTGAGTTGGGTGGGAGTGTTGATCTGCTGGAGGGCAGGAAGGCTCTGCAGGGGATCTGGACAGGCTGCATTGATGGGCAGAGGCCAGAGGTCTGAGGTTCAACAAGGCCAAGTCCCCGTGCCTGGTCCTGCCCTTGGCTCACAACAACCCCTGCAGTGCTACAGGCTGGGGCAGAGTGGCTGCAAAGATGCAAGTTGGAAAAGGACTTGGGGGTGCTGCTCAACAGCAGCTGAACATCAGCCAGCAGTGCCCAGGTGGCCAAGAGGCCAATGGCACCCTGGCCTGGATCAGCAACAGTGTGGCCAGCAGGACCAGGGCAGTGACCATCCCCCTGTACTCAGCACTGGTGAGGCCACACCTCAAGTTCTGTGTTCAGTTCTGGGCCCCTCAGTTCCAAAAGGACATTGAGGTACTGGAGAGAGTCCAGAGAAGGGCAGTGGAGCTGGGCAAGGGCCTGAAGCACAAGTCTGAGGAGGAGCAGCTGAGGGAGCTGGGGATGTTTAGCCTGGAGAAAAGGAGGCTCAGAGGTGACCTTATCACTCTCTATAACTGCCTGACAGGAGGGTGCAGCCAGCTGGGGGTTGTCCTCCCAGGCAGCTGGAGACTGGACGAGAGGACAGGACAGGACGAGAGGACAGGACATCAGGCTGTACCAGGGAGGTTCATCAGCAGGAATTTCTATACGAAAAGGGTTGTTAAGCATTGGAATGGACTGCTGAGGGAGGTGGTGAAGTCACCTTCCCTGGAAGCGTCCAAGAAACAACTGCATATGGCAGTTAGTGCCATGGTGGTGGTCAGTCAAAGATGGGCTCTATGAATGAGAGGTCTTTTGCAGCCTAAATGATTGTTATACTCTAGCAGTACAATAATAAAATGGTAATAATTTCTGTTGCAGTGTGATGCCCATCTAGGCCATGTGTTTGATGATGGACCCAAACCTTCTGGGCAGAGGTTCTGTATCAACAGCATTTCATTAAACTTCAAATCAGGCTCTGGGCAGTGAGAAGTGTCTCTCTCTGGCTTGCAGAACATTCTTTCTCTGCTCATACAGCATGCTTGTGAAAAACTCAAATTTTAGTAATTATGCTGTAGTAGCTTTGTTTTCCAGCTGTTATCATTGTTGATAAAATACGTATTTTTGTTGTAACTCTTTAGCAGTCTGCCTTTTCATGGTTACCGTGGCATGTTGATCTGCTTATTGTATTTTTTTAATTAAAAAAATATAAATCTCTGCAATAATTCACATTCATAGGTATCATCATTAACTGTAGGAGGCTGCTGAAATGAGGTGCTCTCCTGAACCTGACTGCCTATTCTGAACAGTAGTTGTGGCACTCAGGAACACAGATGTACATGGCTGATCATGGCAAAGCTTATACTTCTGTAAAATCATATCCTTCTAAAGAGAAGCAAAAATAACATGAATCTTCAAATAAGGTCTGAGGGGTTTTTTTCCCCCTGATGTGAGAGACCTTTAGCTGAGCCAAGTGACTTTTCTGTGAACCCATAAAAGCAAAGTCCTGAAGGAGGACCTAATTAAAACTATTTCAGGCAATGGAACCAGTGGAGACATGGAGTCTTTCTTCTTTTAAATCAATTATTTTGATTCTGTGTCCAATAGCAAAGTTGAAATAGGGGTTGCTCCAGAAATGTCTCTTACAGCAATTATATGATAATAATGTAATGATTTGTGTAATATTTTCAGACTTCTGTTATCACTTGTGCATTTCAGAATCAAAAAATAAAAATGACTATGGAAATTCCTGTATATGGGGAAAATAAATCAGCATCAAAAACCAGGCTTGGTAAAGCGTTGCTTTTGATGCCTTGTCTGTTCTTCCTTGTACAAGTTTGTAAATACTTCTGCATTCACTCAAGAGCTGTCATTATGGTTTGCCCTAACAGCAAAATATATCCTAGGTCTGTTAAATTGAGCTTTCCTTCCTTCAGAATTTTTTCCAGAGAAAATAATCTCTGACTCAGAACATCAGCCTTACTAAACTGGCTGGGTTTAAATGCTTCCCTGCTGAGAGTTACTAGGCAACATCTCATTTGGCTTTACCTATAACAGCCTGTTTCCACTCTCCTCACTTTAGTTGCCTCAGTGATAAAAAGGGTGTGTTCATTTACTAGTGTAGTCTTAAAGCTGTTTAAAGTCTTCAGAAAATGGATCTCTACTGCACTGAATTTACTTCTGCTCCTTCTGTCTTGGAGCTCTGTGGTTTTTCATTCTCTTCTGCTTTCTACAGGGGAACTCTACAATTCCCTAACATCATAACTCTACAAGTCCAAAAACATCATAGAAACAATGATCGCTACAGCCAACCTAAACCAGAATGGCACAAAACCCACCAGAGGTGTGAAGCAGCACAAGTGGAGCCAACACCTGGTGCCTCTGTTTTTATGTAGTGTCACAGCAAGTGACAGTCCCATTGCCATCAGAGGTGTCTGTTAACAGCACTAACAGGCTGCATGTGCTGCATGATGCTCTGCCTCTCAGGGTTACCCTTGCAACCTATATCACCTGCTGTATTTTCTGTCTGCTCCGACCAGGTTGTGCATGCCCAACCTACTCAGGTGTCTGCTGGCAAGAGTCTTCACAGGTTGTACAGAAATCACTGCCTTTGCAGTATCTGAATTCATGTGCCCCCTTATCCTGATATACTTTCATCCACTGTTTGTTTGTATGTTTGTTTGTCTTAAAATCTATTGCACAGCTACTGAAAAGGTTATTTGACCTTTAAAGGCATTCTTTAATCAGGCAGCCTTCTCTCCTTGTGTTTCCTAACAGGAGAGGATTCTCTCAGAAAGGGGGAAGGTGTTGCTGTGAGGACTCTTGTCCTGGTTTAGGGCAAATTTGGGAGGAAAACTCCAAATGGGGGTTTCCCCAGGGAAATGACCCCCCACCCCAACTGGTCTGGGAAAGGAAAAAAAATTCCTTGGGGAGAAGTAGAAAAAGCTGTTTATTTAACAGAAATTGAATAATATTTAATAATAAAACCTCTCTCTGTTCGATGGGATGGCAAATCTAGGAAGAAAAGTCCTTTTCATGTGGTGTAGCTCGGCTCGCTCAGGTTCTTATCAGTCCCTCTGGTGCCAGAAAGTGCCAAGGCCCAGGCCCCGGTGGGCCACAGGCCTGAGCTCCCGGGGTTTAGCTGGGTGTTCAGTCCAGAGTAGGTTTGCACAGATCCAGGAAAAAAGGGAAAAAACAAAGGTCCAAGGAACTCCTCTGCCCCAGCTAGCTAAAACTAAAAGCCAGGGAGAAGCTCTGTCCCACTGTCTGTCCGTGCTGCAGACACCACAGTCCAGGAGCGGGATGTGGGGGAGTGATGTTTTCCTTTAACACAAACTGTGGCTTCTTCTTCCCCCCACTCTCGCTCTCAGAGCCAGTCCTAAAGGTGCAGAACTTAATATATAACATAAACCAGACAACTGGGGATACCAGTATCATAAAGTCACCCCAGGACAACTCTGGTATTCAGCCAAGTGCTGGTGAGAGAAGCCAGCACCTGCCTTAAGAAGAGTGACTTTTGGCTGGGATACCAATGGAAGTGCTCCTCACTTCTGCAAGTTGCCTAAAGTAGAGCAAAACTGGCTGTTTTATTTGAAAATATCTGGTTTTTTTCCTGTCCCTAGAGATTCCAGGTCTCACTGACACCTTTTATGAATGAAAGTGCCATACAAACAAAACAGACCATGAGGCTGACAGAACAAGTATCCACACAGACCTCTGTGCAAAGCACACTCAGTTTAGTAGCTTGGATGGATGGACATGGTTGGTGGAGATCCGGCCTTAGTAAACTGGCAAGTTAGTCCCTACTACTGACAGAAGGAGCTTGCCAGAGCAGAGAGCACGTTTATTTCACACCTCCAAAGATCATTGTATGTAACTTGATGCTTGGGGTAAGCAGCAGATTGTGCCTCCTCACTCATAGAGCAGGATGACCTGAGGAAAGAGTCCTGGAAGGCCCAGTTCAGCTTGTGCAGTGTTACTGATACATAATCACATGAGCAGATCCATAGCGCCGAGAACAGCACCCGACCTGCGCTACACTGGTATGTCACCAAGCAAACACTGAGGAGGGAACCAGACACTGAGATAAGCTGCCTTGTTTGCTTTGTATGTAACGGGGGGAAAAGGGGAAAATTTGACCACGTGTGTAAAATCATAGTGGCACATCACCTTTCATTGTGATGTAAACTGTTGGACATTTGGGATCTCTGACCAAAAGCCCTTTAGGGCACTGCACTTCATTATCTTCTGTGTCTGTGGTACCAACCACACCAGGACAGATCCCAGCTAAAGGCCCAAGGTATTATCATGAAAAATAAAGATCAATAATAATGGGAGGCAGTATCCAGGAGTATCATAGTCTACAAGAATTTCCTCATGTATCTGCAATTACCTTGTTCCACCATAGTGAATAAAGAGAAGTTGCTTTTCTGAGTGGAATATACTCTGCCAGGCAACTGCAGATTTATGTTCCGTTCTTCATATTTGAGAAGTTTTCTACCATGATTATTTAATTAACTAGTTTCAATGGTGCTACTTTTTATCCCATTGTTTTTAAATAGCCTTTTTGTAAATCCTAATTGAGGTTTCTACATACTTCTTAGGAGATTTTTTACATCTTGAATAAACGATTTAATGATTTTCTTAGTCTTTACAGCATCTCTTCAAGGCAAGTAACTATTCCCGCTTCTGCTAAGGGAAGACTTGATGAGAAAAATTTAACTGGCTTGCTCAAGACTTCAAACTAAATTTGCAGCCAAGCCAAAATTTGACTGCATGACTCATGATATCATCCATTATCTTCAGACCCTACTTTTTCAAAACTTGTCTTGGTTATTGTTTATGGGGGAGAGGGTATAAATTGCCAAAAAAAAGGAGGTAAACTTAGCATATGTTTTTCAACTATGGTATTAAGACCAAATCTAAGCCAACACAGGCAACTTGGCTCATAAAGAGCAATACTTGACCTCTTTCTCAGAGCAAATGTGGTAGTGGTTTGGTTAGAAATTATAGAAAAGGAAAGAGACAAAATAGGAAAGAAGGAGCAGGTTACTCTTATATTACTAGAAACCTCATTCAGAAGAAAATCAGGATGGGCAGAAATGGGCAGAAATCATAATGCTCATTTTTTTAGCCATGTATCCACAGAATTGTAGTGATGCTCTTTTCTGTTGCACCATGCTGCAAATCACTTGGACTCTCTTTTATGCTTGTGGACAGCCTAGTCTGAGTTTGGTCAGAACAGGAAAAGAAGAGAGACTATTGTCTGTGAAAACACAAGATTTTTGCCACCCCTAAACACCTCCAGCATGAGGTGGCTCAGGAGATGGCCTGCTTGAGAAGGAACTGGAAAAGTCTCAGCATGAGTTTTTCTTCTTTTCTGAGCATTTAGCTACTACTCCTAAGCATGTTCGTGTTTTCTGGTCGTAAACCATGGCCCAAATGTGTAGAAGAAATAAGTCCTGTCACCACATGACTCTACTCTTTCACTTCATGATGCTTTGCACTGGGCAGCGAAGTGTTTTAAAGTATACTCGGGTGCCTGCCCCACCTCCTGCCATACCCGAGTGATGAGCTGATGGTAACACTTTGCTCACAGCATGTCATGTACTGCTCAGCACCCGTCACCCTCATGGATTTCACAGCTCTTCACACACAAATGAAGCCTCGCCCCAGCCCTTTGAGGCAGTGGTGAGCCACACGTCACAGAGCTGGAAGCTGAGGGACAGCTGTGGGAAGTGACTCGCCCACAGTCCCCTGGGGCAGGGCAGGGAAATCTGATTACAGAAAGGGTTCTCAAAAGCTCTGCAAGTGTGAGCTGCTGCCAAAATTCACAAAGGCAAAGCAGTTTAAAAGCAAAGCGCTTTATTGAAGAAGTGCCCGGATTTTTTAAAGACTAAAAGAATTTGTCTCAAGGCAGGTGTGTCCATGGGGACTGGTTTTAGTAGCACTGAGGAATTTGTGTGGAAGAGATTGGCAGCTTGCCACAGGGCAGAAGAAAGAGAAATGCATGCCCATTATTGCTCTCCCTTTTACTCTCTTCTCTTTTGTTGTGGTGGGTTGTTTTTTTGTTTTTTTGGTTTTTTTACTGCTCTGTAGTATCCTTCCTCGCTCCTCCTCCCTGGACTTTGGCTCTGACTATTCTCACCCTTACCTTGTGCCCGAACCCTCCTAGCTCCATACTCAGTTCTCTCCTCTTGGTGGAGAGAAGTGCAAGCACACGGTCCTGCAGCCACCTCCGGGTCAGAGCTCCCTGCCTGTGCCGGGGGAGACTGCGGGATCCGGCCGGCAGCTCCGGGGCTGGATCCCCTGCGGCCTCCGGGGCTGGATCCCCTGCGGCCTCCGGGGCTGGATCCCCTGCGGGCTCCGGGGTTTTATTCCCTGCGGGCTCCGGGGTTTGATTCCCTGCGGGCTCCAGGGCTGGATCCCCTGCGGGCTCCGGGGTTTTATTCCCTGCGGGCTCCGGAGTTTGATTCCCTGCGGGCTCCAGGGCTGGATCCCCTGCCAGAGCAAACGTCATCTGTGCTCATTCTGCTCGCCTGCTTTGCATACACAGTTTGACAACACTTACGAAGCGACTTCCAGAAAAACTCCCCAGGGGAAGAGGAGCTGCCACAGAAATCAGGAAAAAGATGGTAAAAAAGTCATAAGGAATTCCTGCACAGCCTGCTTAACTCAGGAAACAAAGGCTGTGCTGCCCTGTTGTAGTACTGATGCATGAGATGTAGCAATGTGGACCACAGCCAGATCACCTTTGTTCAGGTGTCATTTGTGGAAGATCAAAAGATGGATCCAGACATCTTGCAATAGCAGGAAAAGGAACTGGCAAGAACAGCAGCTGTTGCCCAACTTCTAAGAGGCAAAGGCAACACAGAGGAAAGGTGCTGGAGTCAGGGACAGCAAGAATTCATGTTTTCCTTTTCAGAGGAGTCAGCACTGAAGGATGATGACAGAGCTGGTGGATATCAGCTGAATAACTGTTTGTGAGCTCTCAAAAAAGGGAAGGCTGACATCAATCCTCCCTGGTGTGAAATTCTCTTGGGGATAGTTCTGACAGAGACAACAATAAAATTCAACAGCAGAATGTCAACAGACATGGGATGCCTATGTATTTTCTGGAATTACTGAAAGAGAAAGCCTTGTGAAGGGCCAGGATATAAGCAGTGATAGAAGCAGGTGTTCATGCTTGGGAAATTCAGGAGACTGACCTCACTGTTAATCAGAATACCAGGTGCAAAATGAACCCGCATACGTTCACTGCCCCAAGAATGACCTTATCTCAATCCAGAAAATGTTCCCTCCCTATTTCAGGCTTTACATTTTACCTCTTAGTCCTGGGCCTCTCCTGAATGCACTTGGGTATTCACGCTTGGATCCATTATGAACAAAGATCGTTAAACCTTGTCATGTACAATATGTCTAGCTGAAGTTTCCTTAGGCCCCCAGAGAAGGAAAAAAGGGGCCTCCATGACACTTCTCCTTGGCAATAGCTCAAATAGCCTCTGCCTCTGGGCTTAGTCTGTAAGAAGGGCATTTTCCAAAACTGGATCACATGTAACTTTCTATGACCTTGTAGCCCTCACTTAAGTTTTATGAATGAATCTCTATTAAAAGCGGGGGGTAAATGTTTTTTCTTTGTCTCTCTTACAGTTTACAAATTTGTCTTCTCCTATAGCCAGCTGTTAAAAGATTGGTTCTGCCCCTGCTTTCACCTTTCCTGTTTTATCAGCTGAGACGTCAAACTGAGGGCCTGACCACTTGGTGGTTAAAGATCCATGGCTTTTTTTTGTAAGGCAGTGGCCTGCCCAACTCTAAATGCTTCCTTGTCTTGCATTTAAGTTACCCTCTCATACCCTAAATCATGAGGCATCGTTGCCTTGAGCAGTGAGCAGCTTCTCTCTCCTAATTCAGGGATGACAGCAGTTAAGCAATAGGTGAAAGAAATTGTGTATTTCTAGCGTGTAAGCACTGCTGAGAGGCTTGATTCTTTTAGGTCTTGGAAATTGTTTGACGTGCACAGATGAAAAGGGCTGTAGAAATACTTATGGTGGCTTAGTATTTTGATCCTGTTGCTATTTTTACTTCAATTACCCTTGTTCCAATTTATCTTTTCTGCAAAATTTCACCTTCTTGCTCTACACCTGTCTCGAGAATAGCGAGAAATTGCCAATTGATAAACGTTGCCTAAGTGGAGGAAGCAGATGAACTTCTCCAGAGGCAATAAAGCTTCTCCACTCCACCCATACGATAGTATGTAACAAAGTTCCTTAAGCACCTCTCCACAGATAACTACAGATGATCAGAAGTGCACAGCTGAGCTCTTCTGTGGCAGCTTCCCAGCCTGTGGCAACCACTGCAAGGACCTGTCCCTGTCTGCCATCAGAACCACTCTTCTGGATGGAGAAAGGCAAACAAAGCTATTTGATGGAACCATGGCAGGGTGAGGGGGGCAGCCTGTGTGTGCTGTGGAGATGTGGCACAGACAGGATGATGAGATTGGGATGATGAGATTGGATGATGAGATCCTTCCACAGCAGGAAGACCTCACGGGGTGAGGTGTGGTAGAGGGAGTAGGTGGGAGTATGAGGTGGAGGGTGTAGTATGAGGGAGGTGATATTCTGCCTGAGAAAGGTAACAGATTGGAGTTTTGGGATCCTGCTCTGTGGAAGTATGGCTTATCCTTGGGTGGTTTTGGAGAGAGATGGACAATGACTACTCAGAGTCAGCTCAAATAAATCTAATATTCCAATGTGTTTTGCCTATTTTCCCTCGAAACACATTGCGACTCAAATGACTGCTCTGCAGTGACCTCTAGGGTACGTTGGCTTTCAAACCTGCTGCAACATTCAATCACCTCGAAAAAACAGCTTCCCCCAAATATATTCTATGGACCTACTTTCTCTTCTAAGAGCGGCTTGTGCCACTGCCAGGCTCAAAGTCCTTCTTCACAAAAAGCCCTACACAGGGTGTGTAGAGAAGAGAGGCTTGTTATCTCCAGTTTGCTGGTGCATCAAAGGAAGTTGCAGATGGTCTGCATGAATCTGATCCAATACTCTTTGAAGTCAATGAAACCCCTTCCCTCGACCTCTCATTCAGTTCTCTCTCAGCTCCTTATGCAAATCATAGTCTATTTTGTGTCTCTCCAACAAAACCAACGTGTTCCTCCCAAGCATATCCCTTTGTGGAACCTGATAGCAAACCTTTCAAAATTCTTGGTGTTCTCTTTTTCTGATGAAGCGTGACTTGAAAGTAGATTGGTGCTATCCAAAGCAGGGGGGAAGAGGTAAGCCCCAGCCCTACAGATCTGTTTAAGTACTGCTTACTGACAGCTATTATCACTGACTGCAGCAGGACTGCTCACCTGGGTAACAGCCAGGAGGAATAGGCTTCAGAGAGGAACCTGATGAAAATCAGACACAATGCCAATGAATGCAGGCCACTTGATGAAGAAGGTTGTCAGGAAGCCAAACTGGAAAGTGCTGTCCAAGCCTAAAATGAAATTGTCTGCATTTGCTACAAACAAACAAAAAAGCAAACCGATGGATGGAAGGAAGGAGTGCGTAAGTCCTAGAAAACTCAGAAGGAAAACGTTGAAAAATTAGGCCAAAATTCACAGTGGAGGCTAAAACCAAAAATCATGCAGCCCTAATTATGATGCCTGGGATACAATCCTAATGCTTTGTGCCTTACAAGATAGTCCTCATATATTCATGTGCCAACTGCCCCCGCCCCCCCTTAACAATTAAAAATCCGGGATACGGATTAAAGCGATAGCAGGTGGCAATCTAATTACTATCAATCTTACATCTGAATCTCTCATTTGTCATATAAGCCCAGCAACAGCTGGCTCTCAACTCTAGTTATCCTCGTGGCTGTTACAACAGGTTCAAAGAAGGTACGGAGGGATGGTCCCTCATCTGCACGCTGCCGTGGAGCAAGGGGAGCAGGGGGTGTCCAGGTGCTGTGACGAGACGGAGGGAGCACCAGTTAAGCCCTTTTCTCTTCACTGGAGTGGCTGGCAGCCCCACTGAATGTGAGTGCGGGCCTCTGAATGTGAAAGCATCGCCGGGCAGCTCACGGGGCAGCAGTACAGCAAATGAAAGGTCATTCTTAGCGAGAGCTGAGGAGAAAGCAAACTGGTGTTTTTCAGGGCTTTTTCAGTCGTATCGCGGTGTTCCAGGCGGTGGAGCCATCCCAGCGCCGCTCCCGGCCGGCTCCGAGCGGCGTCACGAGGTGGCGGCAGAGCCCCGAGGCTCCCGCTCCCGGCCGGCTTTTCCCGTGGGGAATCTGGAGAGCTGGCCTGGAAAAAAGTGGAATAAAGTATTGCGCTGTGAGTTTTGGGGATGTCTATGTTCACACTTAACGGAAGCTTGGTCTGTTTTTGCAGTCAGGTACATCATAGTTTCCTTCTGAACAGGTCACACTTCCATCCTGGAGCGCAATCCAGGCACAAACTTATTTATAGTCTTGGGAACTCTGTGTGGCATTTGCCTCTGGAATTAAAAAGTAGAGGCTGGTAGTGCCATCAGCATCTTTTCTGCTGGCATTTGGTGAGAGGCGGTAACATTTTAAATGTAGAGGGGCAAATCTTGGGTAGGAAAGAGAAGAAGGAGCAAAAGATTCCAGGCACAGGGCAGAGGAGAAAGGGAATGAGGTACCCACTGAAGTGATGTGGCATGGACAGGGGTTTCAGCAGGTAGCTGGAATGAGTGAAGGAAGAGACTGGGGTTGTATAATTGTAGAATGGTTTGGGTTGGAAAGGACCTAAAGGATCCAACCCTCCTGTCATGGGCAGGAATACCTTTTACTACACCAGGTAGCTCTGAGCTCCATTCAGCCTTGTACACATCAAGAGATGGGGCATCCACAACTTCTCTGGGAAACCTTTTCCAGTGCCTTACTATCTTTACAGTAAATAATTTCTTCATAAAGTCTAAACTAAACCTACTGTCAACTTAAAGCCATTCTCTCTTGTCCTAACACTACATGCCACTGTAAATAGTCTCCCTCCATTTTTCTTGTAGTCTCCTTCAGGTACTGGAAAGTCACAATAAAGTCAACCTTCTCTTTTCCAGC
This sequence comes from Parus major, assembly GCF_001522545.3. Classification (NCBI taxonomy): domain Eukaryota; kingdom Metazoa; phylum Chordata; class Aves; order Passeriformes; family Paridae; genus Parus; species Parus major. Next base: position 17,483,696 of record NC_031769.1, on the reverse strand, counting down.
CTGAACAGTCCAAATTTTCTTAGCCTTTCCTCATAAGAGAAGTGTTCCATCCCTCTAAAAATCTTCATGGCCTCCTCTGGACTTGGTCCAACAGGTCCATGTCCTACCTGTGCTATGGACTCCAGAACTGGAAGTAGCACTGCAGGTGGGGTCTCACAGAATGGGATAGAGGGCCAGAATAACCTCCCTTGACCAGCTGCCCACGCTGCTTTTGATGCAGCCCAGGACACATTTGGATTTCTGGGCTGGGAGTGCACGTCTCTGGGTCATGTCCAGCATCTCACCCAGCAGCACCCCCAAACCCTCTGGGCAGGGCTGCCCTCGCTCTATCCATCCCCAGCCTGTGTTGACACTGTGCATAACAACATCTCTGAGGATTCCTTAGAGTGTCTCACCTGGATGCGTCTTGTAGCTCAAGCTATTGTTACTAACGCGACCCTTCAAAGAAATCACCAGGTAAACTCCATTTGCATCTGATAACAGTAAAGAACTGGCAATGTTATAATCTAAAGTACACCTTAAAATGTGTTATTGTCTCTTGGCTGCTTTTCCTAAACAATTGCAATCCCCAGGGATCCAAAATAAAGGGAAGCAGCATCTCTGCCCTCTGAAGAGAGGACAATCTGGTGTGTGAAACACCAGGCAGAAGCCCTGGGAATGCAGCTGAGCCGTGAAGACCTATGGAGGATTTGCAACGAATGCTGGCATGGCAGAAAGAGGGCACTGAATTCACACGCATTGCCCTAAGCCTTTGTGTGCCAGTGCTCAGGGCCAGCTCTCACTGCCCAGTCCCACAGCCATAATTAAGGGATTCCCACTCGCCATGAACAGGTGCAGCCCCACCCAAACAACGAGGCTGCAGACAAAAGACTACAAATAAGACCTAAATCCCTCTACTGTACATTGCAGTGGTGAGGGGGGACAGGTGGCCTAGGGTAATTCAGGTTCAGTCCCCATGCTGTGGTGGGAAATTGCAGCAGCTCATTTGGATCTGATAAGTCCTTGCTGGCTCTGTTTATTGGGAAGCCGATGCAGGCATGGATTAAATCAAACAGCCTGTAAGATACTGTCAGTGGAACTTTTCCTACAGGTTTCTGACAGCTTGCAAATAAAGGCACAGATGATGGAGAAGCTGCTTTCTCAAGCTATGCTTTTCTCACACATATTCCATGTCATTTATTCATTCATTCATTCATTAAGCTATAATTGATCATAAAGACTTTGTATATCAGATGAGCCTGACTGTATGCATGCAGGGCATTTGCAGTGCTCACACAACTTTGGGACTAGCTATGTCCAGAAGAGGTCTTGAGAGTTTTGGTAACAAAAAAACTTTAAAAAAATAAATAAATTTGTCCTCTGATGTGATACTGTTTTCCAAATTTATTGCATATGTGGATTGCATATTGTTATGTTAGGCATGTCTTGCCACCTCTGTCCTGTCTGTAGATTTGGAAGGAGGTATTACCCCAGCTCATGCAAATTTCCAGCTTCACAGTCTGTACTACTGAATGCATCTGCCTTGGGTGCATGTGGCTCTGTTACCACAGATCAAAGTGCCCTGCAAGTTTTCCTCTGGTTATCCTCACCTGATAGTGAGTGAAAGGCTGTTTTCTGCATTTAATAGGTAGGGCTGAGCTGTAAAACCCTGGATTCCTCCGAATCAACAAAAACACCCAAGCTAAAGTTTAAACAGTGCAGGTTCTCTTCATAGTTGTTAGAGACCTATAAGCGTGTAAAGATGGTCTAGAGGTAATTTGAAGTAATTAGCTTCCTACATGGCGTATCTTCAGTAGTGCTGTAAAATCAGCCAGACTAATTATGAATCAGACTGAATGAGAGGTGCTTGAGTGCTTCAAAACTCTTGCTAGGCTTTTGAATTGTTTAAATAGCATCATGCCTTGAGAAACCTGTAGCTGCCTAAATATTAGTCCTTTAACTTGCAAGTAAATTCCTTCTGTTGTAAGTTCCAATTCCTTCTGTTGCCAGTGAACCAAGAGTGACATCTTCAATGGCCACCAGACTCCACCTTCCCTCCTGAGGGTGGTTTGTTGCATCCATTTTTCCCTTTGACTATTAATGAACACCTTAACTTAGGAGGAAAGTAACTTGAACATAGATGCAGATGTCCTATCCCGTTCTGAATGTTCTGGGGTATCCCACATTCATAGCCTGCATGAAAGTTGCAGCTGAGCCCCCAGAAAGGTACAGGTCTCCTGTTCATTCTGTGTCATATCTGCAAGCCCCAAGTTTTGGACACTATGTAGTACTTAACACAGTACTAGCCCATGTATGTCATTGCTCTGTGTGAGGGACTGAACCCTTCTCCTAATTAGTGTCCATCTCTTGACTGGATGAAGTTAATGAGGATTCACACCCTAAGTGACTTGCTTGAGCACATTGATGCCCGAGGCATGTTTACAAGCCTAAAAAAGAGCAAAGAGGGTCCTGGGAAGTATAAATCCATCAGCGTAACCACGATAATGAGAGTCAATTATTAATCAATTTGTAAGCACATAAGTGATAAGAAGGCAGTAAAACATATCGGCATGGGTTAATCAACATATCACTTCAAATTAATTCACTGTCCTTATTTGAAGAACTAATTAGCCCAGTGTGTAAAACATAGATGTAATATATGTCAACTTTGTTAGTGTCCAAAGCCTTTACTTTTCTTATAAACAAAACCATTTAATGAGACGTAAATAAAATAGGGATTGGAATGAGCTGATAATATTTAAATCATACAAAAGTGCTCATCCACAGTTCACTGTCAAAGCTGGATGTGCCAAGTGGAGTGCTGCAGGTGTCTGTTGCAGCTTCAATGTTTTCAACAATAAATAGGCTACAGGGAAAGAGAGTGCTGAGAGCACTGGCTGAGAGAGGTTGATTTGGAGAACAGGATTGGGATTCACATTGATCTTCACAGATTGGAGAGCTTGCCTGAAATCAATAAACTGCACTGTAATAAGACAAGTACAAAATGCAATCTTGGGAGAAAAGATGGATCAAATGCATGATTCGTGAAATGAAGAATAACTGCAAAACCAGCACAAACTGATAAGGCAGCAGCGGTGCAGGAATGGATCAGCTGGCTGTTGTGAACTATGCACTAGGCAAAATGCAGATGTAGAAAAACAAATGTCATTTTGAGGGTACACTAACAGCAGTGTTTTGGGTAAAACACTGAGGTAATTACTCTGCTCTACTTGGCACTGGTGAGGCTTAGCCTAAGTACAGTATCCACTGGACACTACACTTGAAGAACTGCTACAGGGAAATTAGCAGCAAACACCATAAAAATATTAATATGTTTAAAAAGTGCACACTTGAAGGGATATGAATTTGCTTAGTCTCAGGAAAAGATAATTCACAGGAGACATGAAAACAAAACAATCCTTGTTGTGAGAAAGTTTTTCACAGGCTGTAATGAGCAATGTTCTCCCATGCCTCCTGGAAGCGAGCACAGGAGAAGAGCTACCAGGCTAAGTAAAACAGTACTTTCAATGTGTGGACAACTTCCAAAGGAAATGCATCTCCTTGTGTAGATGTTTTTCATGTCCCTGACTTGGTTAATAATTTGCCACAAAGATAAAAGCTTCAGGGCTAATGGATGCAGAGATGTGGTTTTGCAATGCCTAAATTGTAGGTGCTGGGCACACAGCCCCAAGGCTCCTGGTCTAGTGAGAGGCAGGAGATCAACAAACAACAAAGAATGTAGGAGAGGACCAGTAGGCCCAGTAGGGAGCCAAAAAATATCTAATTCTGGGCTGGACAAAACCATAACTGCATTTAGAAGTGGAGGTTGAGGGATCTGCAGCAGAAATCGTTTCCTGCAGCTGAACAACTATGACAGGCCAGACATTCTTGTCAAAAGTCATCAAGGTAGTTTTAACATCATATTACAACCAAGACTACTCAACAAAACATCAACCATGTAGAGTATTTCCTTGTGAAGTACTTGTGAGGCTAGATGGTAGCTGATGGGAGATTCCCGAGGAACGTGGACTCTTGAGGTGCTTTTAAGCCTTTGGTTTTGCCTGAATCTCTAAGCCTTATCTCTTTCCAAGACAGGGATCATCAATTTAAAACTCAGCTCTACTAAATAGTACCTAATACTTACTAATAAAATTATTTAGTTTTAAAAGCCATTAGACAAGTTCATGGAAGGGAGAGAGAGGGAAATGCATCAAGAGCTCTTAGACACATGGATCTATGCCATGGCCCAGGATAGTAATCTCATTGCTCTTATGAACAAAACATAAAATTTTTCAGGAAGAAATGTAGAACAAAAAAAAATACTGAAAACAGTATTTGTTAGTCATGGAGCAGGAAAGGCAACACAGCATGGAAGGGGCTTGAAAAATCATCATCAGAAGCCTAGGACAGTGAGTATCAAAGAGACAAAGAAGGAAAGAAATCCAGTGTTAAGAGGTCACACTTTAGGGACATGTGTTAAGAACATGTGCTATAGCTGTGTCTTGATAGTCCTTGCCAGGAAGAGGAGGAAAAAGACCTTGGGTCACTAGTTAATGACAAAGTGGTCATGAGTTGCTGAAGGAACATGGCCATGAAAAAGGTAAATACAACCCTTGCAGTACAAAGTGAGGGATTTTGGCAGAAAGGCAAATGCTGACATCAGTCTCCAAGGAGCTGTGAGAATTCTCCTGGACAGCTGTATACCATTACAGTTCTGGTTATTCCAGATTAATTTATATGGAGAAAAGGGCAGGGAAAATTGATAAAGAAAGGGGGAGCCCAATCCTGAGCTTGCTTTTCTTGCCCTGGCAAAGTGAGAGCTGAAAAGGAGTGTGTGTATATAGACCTAAGGGAAAGCCCCATGGAGATTTAGATCTTTGATGGGAACCAACACTCACACCAGAACAGATGGGCACCAGGGAGGAAGAATTCAAGGGTGGAAGATAGAAAATTAACAGAGTCTCTAACCAACAAAAAGGATCAATGACTGGAAAGCTTTGATTCTGTTTAATCTAGAGCTGGTTTTATTTTTGGAAGAGATGATGTAACACAGCTGCTTAACAGAATGAAGAAATGCCCTGTTATCCATTGGGATAGGACTCTTAGTTGTTGGAAATTGTCAGGAACAAAAAATCGAAGCCAAGCCACAGCGCCTCCTGCCAGCTGGTGCTGGGGAGCCTTACTGCCCTTGTTACACCGCGAGGCAAATCGTTAGCGCTCGTTCCATCAGCTGTGGAACGAACTGTTTTCGCTGTGTTTCAGCGAACCCTTCCGCACTTGTGGGGACACTCTTGGGTAGTGTTTTAAATCAGCGATCCTGCGTCAGAGCGCTGCTGTCAGGACCGGATCTCAAGGAACCATTTCCCCTTCTCTTGAGTGGTTTTGTGTCTCGGAAGACAAGAGACTCCTTATCAAACGTGCGTCTTACATACTGCTTTCCTCCAGTGGCCCTGTTTATACATTCCCTGCGGGGAACGGGAGGGACCCCACACACCCGCACGGCAGGGCGCGGGCGGAGGGCACCGGGGACTGTTCTCTGGGCAGCCCAGGGAGCCAGCCCCTGCTCCCAGCCTGCCCACGCCTTCTGAGGCGGCCACGGCCCCTGAGAGGAGCCCGTTCCCTGCGGGGACCGATTGGGTTTGTTGCGGTCTCATTCCGCTGCGCTGCACTGAAGGAGTCACTGCGTCCCCGTCCTGCAAAACCAGCACTCGCCCGACATCCCCCACCCTGCACCGTGGCTGACTTTTCCTCCGGCTTCCCGGTGCCTGGCAGGGCAGCCCCGGCTGGCCCCGCAGGCTGGGCACGGCCGCCCCGCTCGCACCTGAGCAGCTCCCGCAGGAAGCGCCGGGCAGCAGCCGCGGCCCTGCCGCCTCCTCGAGCCCGGCCATCTCCGTTTATGTAAATGATATTAACTTTTAGCCCTTCTATTGACAGGTCAATTTAGAAGCTGATGAAACAGTAAATTGTGGGGGGAAACGTAGGCAGCTTTGTGCTTTGCCAAGCAGGTGCCTGGCGGTTTTAGTCAAGGATTGGTAAATTTACAAGAGCGCAGTGAACGTGCCCTTCCCGGGCTATTGTGAAATTCAGGGGCGAACAAAGGAGAACGTGAATATTCACACAGCCTCCTTTCAGCGTGTGGCATTGCTTCGCAATTTTAAAGCGCCGCGCTTTTTTGTTGTTGTTTTGTCTAAGAAAAAAACTACCAACACTCCTCCCCCCCGAATCAGAAAGTACCTGTTTGCGTTTTAAAGAACATGGAAATCATCCGTGAGCAACCATATAATTTGATTTGCTAAGCAATCTGCGAGGCGATTGCACATCATTTATAATGTTCATTGAGCATTTTGCTTAATTGTGTCTCTTTTTGTAAAGGAAGCACAGCCCCCTCCCGGCTGCGGCCGGCACAAGTGGCCAGATTCCCATGGACCCGCAGACAACCGCCGGCCCCGCGCGGGGTTTTTCCCAAGAGGAGCCGTCCCCCTACGCACGTCTGGGGGGCGAGAAAGGGGCTCAGGTACGAGCTCGCTGTCTGAAACCCCTCTGCTCACAGCCCGCGGCTCCGGCAGGTGCTGCCCGTCCAGGCTGGCGGGTGCCAGCTCGCTTCTGGCCGGGGCGGTGCGTCCCGCGGGCGGCGAGCCCCGGGATCCACAGGTGCGGAACGGGCCCGGCGGCAGCGGTGCCGGGAAGGGCTGATTCCCCTTGCCAGAGAGACCTGAAACCGGCATCAGAAGGGAAGGGAAGACCTTTCATGCACGACCTCGCTGCGGTCCGCCCCGTCCCGTTCCCCTACGTGTTTTGCCCCAGTCGGTCCTGCCTCCGCACTCCGGGGAACTTGCGCGCAGGCCGGCAGCGCGGCCAGAGGCCGTCGGTCCCCTCGGGGCAGGGAGGTACCGACCGGGGAACGGCGTTCAGCGGGACTGGGACGAGCCCCTCGCAGCCGGCGACCCCCCGCCTTTCAGGCCCCTGCAGGGAGCGGCAGGAGAAGCCGAGCACGTCTCGGTGGGAGCGCGGCTGGGGCTGGCAGCCCCTCTGCTCTCCGGCGGAGGGAAGACGGGAGCGGCCCCGCCGCTCGCCCGCACCTTTTCCCTGCCGCGGCCGCCCAGCCGCACCATATAATTTGATTTTCCCCCGTGCCCGCAGATCGATTGCAGCTCATTTGATACATTCAGCGGTTCCTCGGGACGTGGAGGGGGGAGAAGGGCGGGCCGGGGGAGCCGGCGGCACAAGTGTTGGGATTCCCATGGGCTGTGCCTGCTCTCCAGCTTGCCGCACTGGCACCCCGGCCCGAGCGGCCGAAGAAGGGGGGTTTGCAGACACGGTGACCTCCGCGATCTCGGTTTGAAAGAGCCTGAAAGGCGGCCCGCTATGGTGCATTACGAGCCCAGCGCCCAGGTAGCGGCCCGGAGGGGAGGGCGCGCAGCCGGGCCGACCCCGGCTGCAGGTGCCGCCTCCTCCGCCGGGCGGGCGAGGGCCCCGGGCCGCCCCGCCGCCTTTGTAGGGCCGCCGTCCCGCCGCGCCGCGCTCGCCCCGGTAGCGCCGCCGAGGGGGGAGAGCTTTTCCTCGCCTTATTTATGGGCTTCACGTGCTGGGGGAGGGGGCTCTCCGCGGCCTGGTCTGCTTCCTCCGCACCCCCCGGGCCAGTCCCCGCTCCAGGAAAGCCGCCCGGGTCCCGGGCACCTGCCTCCAGGGATGCTTGGGCTACAAAGCCCGGCGGAGCTGTGGGGTGGTGAGGTTCTGCTGGCCCGCGGGAAGCAAATGAGCTCCCGCAGACGCCTCTGCAAAGTGGTTTTGGGTCTCCAGCACCTGGCAGCTCAGACCTGCCTGGTGCCTGCTGGCATGCGGGACTCCGAGCCTCATCTTCAGATCAGGAAAGTTGTGGAAAAGTTTATTGCCATGAAAAACACAATGCCCCAAGGTGGAACTCTCCTGACTGGTCTTCCCATACCTGTGGTATGAACCCCTTGAAGGGTATTGGATCAACAACAGAAGTCAGGAAAATTGTGCGGGTAATATAGGAATAAGAGTTGGATGGGAAAGCAAACACACCTGGGCACTTCTGGGGATCTGGGGGTTTGCCTCAGTTTTAGCAAACAGGATTCGTTATTCTGGAATATCACATGAGCTTGGAGCTACTTCACACGACTCTGGACAAAAAGGCGGTGCGGATCTCGCCCCTCACCTGTCTCTCCCTTTCACCTCGGACTGCTGCCCCTTTAAGGCCACCTGTTATCCATTTTCCGTTTCCCAGCTGTTGGGTGAAACGTGGCAGAAAGTGGAAGTGGGCACTTATGGGTTGGGGCGACCCGAAGGCAGCGGGGTCCGGCAGCTTCTTCCCCCACGGCCCGCGGGGGTTCCGGCTGCGCGGAAAGGACGAGCGCTGCCGCTTCTCGCCTTGCGGCTCGTCCCGCGGCGGAGGGGCTGAGGAACAACGCGTGGTGCCGTGTTCCTGCGTGGAACAGGAGCCAGGGGAGACGCTACCGCCGCTGAGACGGCCAGGATACGGCTGTGCCAAGGTGTTCGCGGGGATAGGGGCAGAGCCCTGGGAGGTGCAAAGCCCGCCAGGACCCTAACCCTCGGGCTCTGCCGAGGAGCCGAGGAGCACTCAGTGAGCCGGGACTGGCATCCTGTCACACAAAGTGCAGAGCATAGCAGGAGGCCGTGCGCTTTGCAGCCCGTCCGGGGCGAGTTACTGTCCCCGCTTCCCGTCCCAGTTCCGGGTCCAGGACACCTCGAGGGGAAACCTCGCTACCAGCGGGAAGTGATTGGTGGCGGCGAACCAGGCGCATTTCTTGCCGTAGAGAAGAGCCTCTGTGGACTCTCAGTGGCGCTGGGGGCCCCGCCCACGGATGAGATCTGTGCCGTCTTCTCGAGCCAGGGTCGGGCCCCATCTCTTGATAAGGGCTTGCTTTGCGGGGCCGGGGCGTGCACAGAGCCAGGCAGAGCCAGGGCAGAGTGCGCTCCGGGTCCCTTCAGCGCAAGGTTTGTGCCCTCTCCTTATTGTCCCTGCGGCTTTGCGTGGTCCCGCGGAGGGTCGGGAGTGAGTTCTGGTGGACCAGACTCCTCAGGCAGTCCTGCATGGCTCCATGTCCCGCCTCATCCCTGCACCTTTGGCGAGTCCTGGTTCCCGTAAAGGTGGCTGCCAGCTAGGCTTCTCGTGTGGTCATTGACTCTAAGGGCAAGGCGACGCGCCTTTGGCGTGTGGTTCACTGCCACCCACCCCCTTCCCCCTCCCCTTAACACTTGTTACTGCCCTCGGTGAATAGAAGTGACGAAGTGTCAAGCGCTGTTCATACATTTTCATTGCTGGAGAGTGGTGCAAGGTGTCCTTCCCGAGAGCAGAACGGGGCCAGGTGAGACATTCGTGCTGGACAAATATGGAAGCAAGGCAGTTTGCGACACAGGCGGCAGTGGCCCAAGTGCGGTGCCACGGACCAGGCTCCGTTTGTACATGTTTCTGGTTTTTGCACATTTCCCTCTGTAATATCTTAAGCAACCCGAGAGGAACCTTTCTGCACTTCAGGCGGTTCTTTCGGGGACGGTACTCATCTCCCAAAGGCAAATGTACAAAATTGGAATTACTCAACTTTAAAGCCACCGCTGACGCAGGGGCGAGGGCTGAGTTTGGCATAGCGAGGAAATCGCTTCTGTCGGGTGTCGCATCGAGCGCTGAGGAGCCGGGGAGCGATGTGCCATTGCCTGCGCACCCCAGAGCACAGGTAGAGAGCTAGCCGTGCCTGTCGTGGGGTTCTCCTTGTATCCCTTTCCTCCCTGGAGCAGTGCTCCCAAATTTTCCAACCATATGCTAGGTCTGACCGGTTTCACGGCAAGCTCTGAGCCCCCAACAGTTTGGAAACAGTGAGTTCTCAAAATATCCCTCCGCTTCCCTTTGCAACATGCTCCCTTCGCCATCGGTCCTGACGGAGCTGCCTCTCAAGGACAGACAGACCTCACAGACTGACTTCCCAGACTACCTGCCTGAGTTTCGTGGCCCTGTGATGTCGTGCCACCTTCTACAGTATGACACTCACATCCGAATGCTGCAGGGCTCTCCCCGGCTATGCGGTACTACCGTGCGCCAGAGCTGAAGCGGCGCCGGCGGCCCTGCGAAAGGGGTAAAGACTGGCATGGTAAATGAACTGGGCTATCCAGAACTGGGAACATCTTGCGCTTGGGTAAACAAGAGAGATCCTCTTCTTCTCTTTCTTACCCCTTAAGACTTCAGTTAAGGCTGTCAGGAAGATGCTTTACCACTGTATTAACGAGAGGTACTCTGGCGCCTTGTCACGCTCTCGAGGACAGGGACACACCGTGGCCAAAATGCTGCTCTGGGAGAAAGCTGGTGGCAGAGGTTTTGGGGAAAACAGCCTATTTGGGGATGTTACTCCCCTACAGCATTTGAAGGCACTAAGCCTGCCTGACCTAGGGAAACATTGCAAGGTGGGCTATGAATGTGTGCGTGTGAGTCTGCGTGTCTCGAGCGGGAGCAGTGGTGTCACGGGCTGCTCGACATGGTTTGCTCATCGGCTTTCAAGTGTCCGACTCCAGCCAGAATGTGGCAGGAGCAAAGACTCACCACGCCATGGGTGATGACTCTTTGGGCATGCAAGGGAGGGAACAGATCCAGCTCTGTGGCCAGGAAATTCCCCCGAAATCACCTCAGTGTTGCTAGGGGTTTGCTTTCTTCAATTTCCGTGTGTTTTGCGGTGTGAGATGGATTTGAGAGGGATGCACGGTATGTGTTAGATTTATACTTGTGCTTCTGGCTATGGTGCTCCACCCGTAGCAATCGTTCCCTAGCTGCACTCAAGTCCATTTGCTTTTGAAAAAGGAGATTCTTCTGCGTTGCACGGGGCCAAAGTGGGGAAAGACCAGGCTCTCATTCAAGTGTGTCCCAGCGGAACAAGAGGGACCGCGAGCTGAGCCCCTGTTCCCCGGATCTGCACAGACTTGGAGCCCGGGCTGCTGGACGTGACACGAAACTCGGGGACCGCCCCTCAGCAGAGCAGTGCAGCTGTGGGACCGGCTGTGGATGAGCTGGCGGCTCCTGGGGGGCCGTGGGGCAGCCGGGGTGGCCGTGGGCTCTCCCGGACTCTCCAGCCCCCACAGCAGCCTCAAGGGCTGAGCACGACAGGTCCCTGCCCTCCCACCAGCGCCTCACACCCAGCTGCCGTGGGGTGCCCAAGTATTTAACCCAGCCAGCGTTGAGGAGGGCAAGGGAGGGACAGGGATGCCCGCAGTGAAAGGGGGCAGCGCGACCCCCAGGGCGGGGGAGGGAAAACATCTCTGTTCGTGCGGTGCCGAATCTGTGCTTGTTCTCCCAGGTGGGTCTTTCGGCTCAACGGGACAGCTTTGCTCGGGAAGAATGATCCGAGGGCGATCGAAGCCTCTGCCAAGCTGAGGCTGGGAATGCCGAGGGGCCTCCCGGCCGCCGTGCTCAGTGCCCCTCGGAGCGGTCCCCACCAGGCGCCGGTGGGCAGCTAGCTGGGCAGAAGCCAGCCGTGTGCCCTGGCCGCACGGAATGCCAGCAGCAGCAGCTCTGAGCGGTACGAACACGATCACAGTCCAGGGAACCGAGGGAAGGGATTATTGCCTGCACTCGACACTCGTGAGACAGCATCTAAGACTTGCGGGAGGTTTTGGGACAGCCGGTGCAGAGAACAATCGCGAGGGGCGAAGGGCTGACGAGGCAGAGGAAGCTGGAGCAGCTGCCTGGGGCAGGAACGCTTCCCTGGAGCGGGGCTGGCTCAGCCTGGGGTAGAGGCAGTGTCGGGGACAGCCCGCAGCTCTGCGGAGATGGGCATCCAGAAGCCTGGCTCTTGACAGTTGTGCGTGGTGAGAGATTGAGGGATGGCGGGCGTGAATGGAAACAGGAGTCCGGACGCACTCATTCCTGTCTCCTCCGAGGTCCCCGGTTCCGCATCGCGGGTGGACGTGAGCAGGGAACGGCATTGCCATTACATCGTCCCTCTAACGGGACACTCCCTTAGCTTCCCCTTTCCGGGACGGTGGGGGCAGTCCCACGGCCACGCGTGGACGCGTTCCTGACCTCGCTCAGAGGTCTCTGCCCTCCCTTCTCGTTTTTTTCGCGTGGTCCATCTGCAGACGGGACTTTCCAATAAGTGGTTCTTGCAAAGCTCTTTGTTCCCTCCCGTGACTCACGCGTTTCCCTGCCGTTATCACGGCGATGTCAGCGGCTTTGAAGTCGAGTCATTTATTACCTTCCCGGAGCTGGCCCTGTCTTGCTCTGCTGATAGACCCGGGTACGTTTCCACGCGGAGTTTGATCTCTGCCAGCGCTGGTGGCACGCTGGAAAGTCACTTTCGATAAACCTCGACAGACTCTGCCGGACTAACTATTGCAGCGCTAATGACAGAGATAATCCTCTCCTAATCTGGCGGGTAATCCATTTCACTCCAGTGAGAATTTTTAAGGCTTTAATCAGTGAGAGTCTGTTAGGGAATTATTAACAGAGCCTCCGCCGAGCGAGATCGTCCAGAGAGGGGCAGTGGGAGTGGGAAAAAGGAGAACGCGACGGGGCCCGATGAGGTCAAAATCGATGCACGGCCGAGCGCAAGAGCTGACGTGATGTATTTTGATGTTGCGATAGAATTGTCCTCAGTTCGAACGCCAAGAAAAAACCCGCGCCATCGATTCCTCCTATGCCCGCTCTGACAGCGGCTCTGCTGGCGGCGTGGACTGGCGGTCCCGGGAGAACGGCAAAAACGCTGGGGGTAAGATGCGCAGGGGTGACTCTTCCCGGTGCCGAGAGGGAGGTTACGTGAAAGCCAAGGGGCGCGTTTCGGTAGCGGTTCGAGGGGAGAGTTGCCGAGGCGGTGCGGGGCCCCTCGCCCGACGTGCGGGCCCCGTCGGTGCGAGCGGCTGTGGCGGTGTCGGGCGATGCGGGGCGGTGCCTAGGGGTGCCGGGCTGTGCCGGGCTGTGCCGGGCTGTGCCGGGCGGTGCCGGGCGGTGCCGGGCTGTGCCGCGGGGGCTCCGTCGGGTCCGTGCCTCTCCCCCCGCCCCGGTGCGGGGCGCCGCCCCCGGCCGCGCGCGGTGTCCCCCGGCGGGCGGCCCGGCCCCCCCGGCGCGCCCTGATTGGCTGGCGGCGGCGGCCGGCGGCACGCGCCCGGGGATGTCGTTATAAGACCCCTCGCGTGCCGGCCCGCGGCGCCAGCGGCTCCGGCCCCTCCCCGGAGAGCGGCGGCGCGGCCCGGCCTCCCGCCACACAGCGGCGGGCAGGGCAGGGCAGGGCAGGGCGGGGGAGGCGGCCCCGCCGGCCCCGCCACCGCCGGGGCGGCTCGGCCAGCGGGCCGGCGACAGCGGCTGCGGGCGCGTCCCGGCGGGGCTGCCCCCCTGCCCCGTCCCGTCCGCGCCGGGACCGGGGGCAGCATGGAGACTGTGTTGCTGGAGCACTTCCCCGGGGGGCTGGACTCCTTCTCCTCGCCCCCCTACTTCGACGAGGAGGACTTTTTCTCCGAGCCGCCCCCGCGGGACGTGCTGACCGCGGACGGGCTGCTGGAGCCGGACGTGGATTTCCTCAGCCGGCAGCTGCAGGAGTACTACCGCGACGGCGGCGACCCCGAGGGCGGCTACCGCTGCCCGCCGCCGGCCGCCGCCTTCCCGCCGTCTCCCGCCTCGCCCGGCTTCGCCTACGAATGCTGCGGGGCGGCGGGCGCGGCGCTGCTGTCCCCCGGGGGGCGGCTCCAGGCGCTGGGCTCGGCCAAGCGGCGGCGGCGGGTGCGCTCCGAGGCGGAGCTGCAGCAGCTCCGGCAGGCCGCCAACGTGCGGGAGCGGCGGCGGATGCAGTCCATCAACGACGCCTTCGAGGGGCTGCGCTCTCACATCCCCACTCTGCCCTACGAGAAGCGCCTCTCCAAGGTGGACACGCTGCGCCTGGCCATCGGCTACATCAACTTCCTCAGCGAACTGGTGCAGTCCGACCTGCCGCTGCGCAGCTCCAGCAGCGAGAGCCCCAGCCAGCCCAAGAAAATCATCATCTGCCACCGCGGCACAAGTAAGTGGCGGGCCGGCCCGGCACGGTACGTCCCGGCGCGGCCCGGCACCGCGCTCCGCAGGAATGCCGGCCCCGGCAATAACCCCCTGCCTTCCTTTTCCCTCCTGCCCTCCAGGATCTCCCTCCCCGAGCGACCCCGACTACGGACTCCCCCCTCTGGCCGGTCACTCGCTGTCGTGGACTGATGAAAAGCAGCTCAAGGAACAAAACATCATCCGGACAGCCAAAGTGTGGACCCCCGAGGACCCGCGGAAGGTGAACAACAAACCCTCCGTCAACGACATAGAGAACGAGCCCCCCTTCGACTACGTGGCGTGAGGCGCCGCGCGGGTGGTCCCCGCCCCCTCCCGCTCTGTACATGCTGTATGTAGAGACCTATATTGTAAATGTAATTTAAGATTCAGACTCTAAGGGCAATCAACTTTATTTATGTATTTATTACGAAGTAGTGATAATGAGGTAGAATCGTCTGTTTTGAATATATAATTTATATAATTTATCTTGATTTTTTTAAGATATGCAATAGGTTTTTTCCACCAGCACTTTTTTTTTTTTTTTTTTTTTTTTTTTTTTTTTTTTTTAATGGGGGAAATATGCCAGAACCCATGAAAATAATTTATTGCCGCACGTGGACTCTCTTTGTGTTTTGTTAATAATAAACCCAAATTGTACGTTGTGGAGCAGTATATTTGTTGGTAGCAGCTTAGGAGAGCCCCACCACATCCCGAGGAAGCCTTGCAATGAAAGTCTGGACCAGCCTCCAGGCAGGGTGAGCCCCGAGACCCAGTGGCACCCTAGGCCCACACGCTGGCCCCACTGCCCCATCGCCGGCTCGGGCTGCTCTTATAGCGCCGGGTGGACGGGGACGGGCGGGGACACACTTTCGCCTTCTCTCCACCCCTTTTGACGTCCTCTCCTGAAGTGCTTCCAACTGATGTCTTTGTCTATCTCTAGAAGGTCCCCTCCTTTCAATGTCCCAGCGCTGCTTGTGGTTTCCAGCTGGAAGATCCGAGCCCCCAAACACAAACCTTGAGAGGGTGGGCGTGTGTCCCCCGCCTTGTGCCCCTGACCCCGCCGCCATGGGAATGGGCGCGCTATCCGGAGCTGTACAAAGCCGTTCTGAAAGTTGCCGGGGAGGGAAGGATGAGGCTGGGGACCGGGCAGGCTTGGGGCTCTGCCGGCTGCCCCTAGTCTTCCGCGGTTCTTCCCCCGGCCGCGCCTGGGAAACAGACCCCACGCTCCTCCTGGGATTGCCGCTGGGGCGGGGGGATAGGGGGATGGCAAAGCCATCGTGCAACTGGTGGTAGAACCGCTCTGGTAGCTCCAGCTCAGCGTGCCTGGCTGCGGAAGGGACGGCTGGGCTGCACCTGCCCGGGGCCGAGGGGTGGGGGCGACAGGGGCCGGTCGGGCCGGGGGCTGCAAATGCTCCCTGCGGGAGCGGGGGGGAGGCCCGGGGCTTGGGCGGGGGGCTCGGCCGGACGCCGCAGGTGCTGATTTTCCCGTGGCACCCGCGGCTCAGCCCCGACGGCTCAGCCCCCGGCAGAGTCCCAGATGCCCAGCCCGGCCCGCGGCCGTAGCAGAGCTGTCCCCGCGCGGTGCTCAGGCGGATGGGAACGGCCCGGGTGAGCTAAGTTATAATTACAACTTATCATTTACTGTACGTCGCTCCCTCTCCTTCCCCCCCCCTCCAAAAAACTACCGCGAAGTGGGAGCAATATGTTGCATACATGCTAATTGCATTAACCTAGTTAAACACATTTAGTTCCCTAGCGCGGATGGCATGGATCTATTCCAATAGCAATTAGAGGAGCTACTTACACACACAAACACGCCGAGGCTGGGCTGGGGCGGGGGTTGGGCTGGGGGGGTTATTGCTTATTTATTTGGTCAGTTTTCGTGAGATTCCGGGCTGCGGCGGGGCTGACCGGCTGCAAGCCTCGCCCCGTCCGTCGGCAGGCGGGCGGCACCGGTGTCATTGAACTTAAACGGAGTTCTTTGAGAGAAAAAGAGCCGACCTATAATTCGATCTTGTCCTGTATTAGGACCTCATTAAACACAGAAAGTCGCTTTTTCACAAATGCTTCCATCAGGCATGTAATCTCATTACACTCATTAGAAAGTCAAATGTTAGTCGGACTTCAGTTTAATTATAAGTTATGGAAGTGTTGTACCGTTTCCTTCTGTGTATAGCCTCGTTCGTCTCAATTGGCTTTGGTGATGCGATCCCCCACAATTAAAACACTACAATCATTGTTATGTGGCACCTTTTCTTTGGCGTGCCACTTTTTTGTGATTCAATGCTTCAACACATCCTTTAGTATGGTGCAGATGAAGCGGAAGAGCCGGCCTTCGCATGTAAAGCGCCAGGGTCTCTATCTTGTCACTCTCCCGTCTTGACTTGGCAAGTCCCTTTAAACGCAATCTTCAAAGAGACTGACAGCTCCTTTTGACTGACTCATCATCCATTCACCCCAGCGCCGCGCTCCTGCGACAAAATCCGCCGCACAGGGCAGGAGGGAACCGCCTGTGCAGGTCCCCCGGCCCGGCGGGACCCGGCGGCTCCCGCAACGCCGGCTCGCAGCTTTTGCGGCAGCTTTGGGGGGTTTGCTGGTGGGGAACACGGCTCGCCGCGGTACGGAGAAGCGTGGGGAAGGCGTGACTGACAGCCAAGCAAACCCGGTTCTCAACCGCCTGTCCCCTCCTCCCCGCGGCCGGGAGCTGCACCCTCTAGCGCTGCCCCCCGAGGCCCCGGGGGCGGCGGCTCTCCGCCTCCCTGCCCCGCTCCCAGAGCCCCCGCTCTGCTCCTGAAGCCCCGCGCCGGGTCCCGTGGGGCCACCCCTCCGTGCCACCACTGCCCCGACGGCGGACCGGGGAGGCGGGGGAGGCCCGCCCGGGAGCCGGGACTGTCCCGCCTCCCTCGGCCGCTGCCCGCAGCCCCGCGGGAGCTGGAAAGCAGGGGAGAAGAGAACAAAAGCAGGGGTGAAATCCTCAGCCCCGCTTGGGGTAGGAGGCACTTGCAGGCAGTTCACTTCCCGCAGTCTCACAGGAGGGAGGTGCGGGTTCTAGGTGTGCGGGCTGACGGTGTGCTTCCGGAACCAGCATCACTCGTGATGCCCCAGGTGTAAACACGACTTAATTACCGAAACCGACAATCCTCTGTAAAAAACAAAACAAAGCAAAAACCCTAAACCCCAACAACAAAAAAACCCCCAACCTGAAAAACCAAAACAACAAACAAAACCCAAAAACAACAAGCTCCCACACCCAAAGGAAGGGGAGCATCAGACCGCTCCTTTGCACAGCCAGCAAAGGGATGGGAAGGTGTGCGTGACTTCTCGGCAGAGCTGTGCGCAGGCAGGGGCTGCCGTGGGCACTGTGAACCTGTCCCGCCGCGGTTCCCAGGGCCTCTCATCTGCCGGCAGTCGGGTGAGCGCCCTGCGAGGCGCGGGGCGTGAAGCCTCCCGAGCCCGGGATCTCATCCCTCTTTCATTCACGCATCTCTCGCTGGCACCGAGTACCAGCTGCGAGGTCGAACAAACACCAGTTGAGTGTCCCCTGGTAAACCTCCCGCTTTCCAAAGCATCCCGCAGCCGGTGGGAATGGTCCTAAATAACTCCACAACAAACCGCGCTGCCGAGACCTGGAAGCGTGGGCGGGAGGCGATTCCCACGACGGGGCCGGGGTCTGGCCAACAGGTGCTCGGGTTTGGCGGAGGGCGCCGGGGGAGCCCGGGGAGGCAGAGGCTCCGCTGCCAGAAAGCAGCCTGCTCCGGCGCCTCCGGCTTTACATGGCGTGGAAGCCGCAAACAATCGCAATGATATCTTTATTGCTAGGTTCATGTCCTGGGCTATAACATATCAATCCCTGTCGTGGTTCTCTCGGATGCACCTGGTATTTCAAACTTGTTCTTTTTGTGCTTCTGGGTCCTGGACTGCAGCTGCCTAAAGCGAGCAAAGAGAGAGGCCCTTACAATGTGTCCAAGACGTGTTGGCATGGTTTGCTTGTCTTTAATGTACCATTAACTATTGTCTTTACACAATATGGGAACTGTAAAGCATGACATGTGTTATAATAAAACACATTTTCAACGATACACTTGGACTCGGCGCTGGGATGCAAGCAAACAAACAGGCCCAAATCTTGTTTTGTCTCCCTCGCTAAGCCTACTGGCAATTAAACTTAAGACCACTGCTTTCCCCTGATCAGCCAATTAAATTTTATGTCTCCTAATTTTTCACATAGAAAAAAAGTCTCGGTGCCGGCCCCTAAAGACATTGATTTTCTTGCTATCACCTGGCGCTCAGACCTTAGTTCCATTTATCAAGAAGGGAAACGTCAGGCGTTGCATAAAGTGACTCTGTTACCATAAGGCTCTCACCATCCTGCCCTATTGTTTTCCCTTGTTAATAACTCATTACCAGGATTTAACAAATCAACCATTACATATGTTTTGTGTCTCCATATTTTGATCCGTACGATTAAGCAGATGTTACGATTGAAAATTGAAAAGTCCAAGGCTACTCTCGTCTGAAAGAAAGAGGGCAGCCTCAAACAACGAGCTAACAATGAGATTCAGAAGATCTTCAGAAAAACATTTACGACCAATAAACAGACTCCAACCTGCTCCATTTCAACCATTGTGCGCCTTAGGGGAATAATTAAGTTGAATAGGAAGAGGTCCGCGGGGTTTTCAATGCCAAGCCCACAGGTGCGGGGTGGCACGATGAATGATCCGCCTGATTTTTGCCAGGCTCAAGAGCCCTTCTCCTGGCCGGGCGAGCAGATACGAAATATTGTCATTTCTTTTAATTCACAGCGTTACTCTCAGGGCGAACAAAGGGGCGGGGAATGAATGGCTCCGGCTGCAGGCAAGGCGCGCCCGGCCGCCGCTGGCCTCTCCGGAGACCGCCCGGCGGGGACGAGCGCGCC
>NC_031769.1:17405142-17464286 GCF_001522545.3 Parus major | reverse complement strand
GCCGGCTCCGGAGGCAGCGCTCCACTCTGCGTCTGCGGGCGCAATACCCGACCGGGCGGTCGGGAGCCGGCACCCGGGGGACCCACGGGAGCGCCCGCTCTCTGCCCGTCCCGGTCCCCGCGTCCCCAGCCTCGGCCTGCCGCCCAGGGTCGGCGCGGACTCCCGCTTTCCCCGTGCACCTGCTCTGCGCAACCTGGAACGCCGAGCGGCTTGGAGAAAGCAGGGGAGGCCCGGTCCCGCCGCGTCAGCTCCGCTATGGCGCCCCGCAGGACAACACCGGGGTGCCAAGAGGCTCTTCCCGGCCCTGCCCGGCCCCGCCCGGACGGACCACGGCCGCCGCGGCCCCCCTGATCCTCGCCGCCCCGGGATTTCCAGTTGGAACGGCGCGGACCGAGCGTCCGGCCCCGCCGGGCGGAGGCTGTCCGCTCCCCGAGGACTGGCAATGCGGCGGGGGTCTCACGGGTGGGAGCATCCGCCGCCAGCGCCCCGCGCCCCGACGGGGCAGCGAGCCGTCCCGGGGGGCGGTGAGAGGACCAGGAGGAGGGGACTCCTCGGTGGAGGAGCTCCGTATCCCTCGGGCGGATGAAGGCGGCTTCCCGTTCTGGGAGATACCTCCGCCGAGCGCCCCGACGGCTGCACAGGCCTCCGAGTTCACCGGGGCCCGGGACCGATTCAGAGGGGCCGCTCACCGCCCCCGCCTCCCGCGCTCCGGCCCTGGGCAGAAAGACCCTCCGGGCAAGAGCCACGGCTCGGACCCGGGCGGATGGCTCCCCGGAGGATGGTGGGCGGGGACGCCCCCGGGCGAGGTGGGCACCCGCGACGGCGCCGACCCCCACTCGGGCGGTGAAACTTTTCTCTGAAAAAGCTACCACGGTGAGCTGCACCTTGCCGCTGAAGCGAGAAGTGGCTCGAGGCGCTTTGTGGCGAGTGGGGAGAGCCCCTGTAGTCTCAAGGCGGCTCGGAGAGCCTCTCTCGTGCCTGACGGCCGCCGGTGGACTCGGAATGGCAGTTTTGGGAAATGGGGGAAAACGCGGTGCCTTCGGGACGTGTCTGGACCGATCGTGCCCGCCAGCGTGGGGAGCACGGGGTCGGGGATGCGCGGAGCACTGTGGCCCCCCCTCGGCGGAGCGCAGCCCCCGACACTGACCTTCCCGCGGGGGGGACCGGGACGCGCCTTTCACGGAATTAGCCTCACAGACGTCTCGCTATAACTTTCGTTCCCCGCCACCTCCCGGACACACCGCACCCGCTCCGCAGCCAGCCCGTCCCGTCCCGTCCCCGACGGCTCTCCCCGTGCCCTGCCCCTGACAATGCGTGAAATGCATCACTGTCACCGGGCGCGGGTGACAGATGAGGCGAAGGCGCGGACCCTTCGCCAAGGTCAAGTTGAAGATGCCGGTGGCAGTGCGGTCGCCGCCGGCTGAAGCTGAACAAGGCCCTCGCGGGGGCCCTTTCCGGCGTTATATTTCTACCTCCCCCGCTTCTCCTTTGCCAGCCCTTTCTCCGGGGACCTGCGGGGCCGAGGCGCGGTCCCAGGGACTGGGGTACTGCTCGGTGCTGAGCGAGGGGGGCTGGTGGTGGCGCGGAACGCCGGAGCTCCGGGCTTTGGAGGTCCGGGGCGAGCCCGGCCGGGCAGTGCTGGGCCGGGGCGCGGAGCTCCGGTTGCGGTCACAAGCGCGGTCACCGCCTTGAAATAAACAGCAAAACGCTTCGGGGTGAGTTTTACCCCGCGTTCAGCGAAAGTTTTCCAAACGGAGTCTGGTTAAACAAACACTTCGCCCTGCTCCCGGCTCCCTCTCTCCCTAGCCCTGTGATGATTGATATTTTTTATTCAGCCAACTTTTATTTACCTTGCAAAAATGTTGGGGACAAATGTGATAAATTACAGATATGCAAATTTCTTTGAATGGCGTTGTAAGTGTGTCTCGCTGGAGCTGAATAAGTCCTTGCAAGTCGGTCTGCGCGCACTCAGGACCCCAGGGAGCTGATCAAAGCACCCTTTCTCTTTCATCCCCAGTATTCTCCTCCAAACTATTTCGATACAATATGTTTCCATGATGCACTTAATGTGCTAGGGACACAGAACTCATTACAACCTAGCTAGTTCTGCCGACCCCTTTGTTCAGAGGCATAAAGTTAAAAAAAAAGGAGGGGTGGAGGGGAGGGGGGGGAGCGCTGCTAGTTGCCAGCTTTCTGAAATGTTAAAGCATGCGTCATTTTTCACCAGGTCTCGTCTTGATATCCTCAAAAGACAAACTATGAAACCGGCCTCAGCCCTTTCTGGCATTAATTACGCTGCTGTCCAGCCGATCTGTTTTTCCTATTATATGCATTTCTCAGCAGGGATTTTTTTTTTTTTTTTTTTTTTTTTTTTAATTTGCAAGACTAATGCAGCTGCAAGTCGAAGTATGAATACGTTGTATCGGTATAGAAAAAAAAAAAAAGAAAAAAAAAGAAGTGGAAAGGCCGAAAAAGATGTCAAAGTCAATGCTGATGTTTTTCTTGCTTGCCCCACGTTTGAGACAGTGGCTTTGGAAAAGAGTTCTGAACCGCCCTGTTATGTTAACTGGTTTTTCCTCGAATTATAAACTTCTTAGAAGGGAAAAATTTCTGCTGGAGGCTGCTGAAAGCAGGTTACTCGTTTTACCGATGTGCCCAACAAATCCTTTTTTTGCCGGAGAAACGCTTCAAAGTATTTGGGGAAATCACTGAAAATTAGATGCCCCGAGTTCAGGGCGATCGATTTCAAACCCATGGCGAGGTGGCGGCTGTTTGGGGAAATGACTCCAGCGGGATGACAGTAAGAAATAAACTCTATTTCAGTGGATGGCGCGTTTGTTTACGGGGTTGATTGGTTGACGGAAATGGCTGGCAGCCAGTTCTGGGAAAGATTCCAGACCTGACTCCGATTAACCCTCTCTGGTGAAACTCTGCTGGAAACCAACTCACCAGCAATTGCCATTAATCTACTTACTAATTAAGCCAATTCATTTCTAAAGGAGAAAAATTCCTTTCTTTGGCCAAACTGATGGGAGGAAATTTGAAAGAAGCGCCAAACTGTGTAACTGTAATTCAGCCAAGGACTGCTAAAACAAGGTGTTGATATATAGCTGGAGATTTAAAACAAGTTTCTAGGGCAACAATCCTTTGGAGACGGTGGTATATAGTGCATAGTAGATGAAGCTCGAATAATGGTGGACTGCAGTGTGCAATTGTATGGACATTGGTTGGAACCAGGACTGCTTTTCCCAATTAAGCCGCTCAAGGCTTTTACTCCTAATAATTTATCTGTCCCGTTTTAACGTTACAGCCTTGGGTGACAGCTACAAAGAGCATCTGTGCCGGACCCAGTGAATGTGGTCATAGAATCATAGAAAATTCTGTATTGGAAGGGACCCACAAAGGTCACAGAAGTCTTACTCCTGCCTCTGAACAGAGCAACACCAAAATTCACATCATGTGCCTGAGACCATTGTCCAAAAGCTTCTTGAACTCTCACAGGTTTGGTGGCGTGATCCCCCTTGGCTGTGGGACTTGACATCCAACTTTGGCGTGGTGTCGGGGAGGACACTCCGTCTCCCCTCGTCCCAGGATCTGGATGAGCCCAAGAAGACACAGGGACACGCTCTGCCCTCGCAGTGCCCGCCAGGGCCTGCCAGGGGTTCTCACGGCACCCTGGAGTCCCGCGGTGCCGCTCCAAGGCTCTCAGCGGTACTGAGGTATCACCTTTTAGGCGAGCAACGTTTAGCTCGCTCTGGGCCAGGGAAGAAGGGGCCCAGCGTGACCCGGGCAGTGGCCGAGGCAGGGGTGAGCTGGCCCGGAGGGCGGGGTGCTCTTTTCAGAGCAAGCCGCCACCCCCTGCACTGCTGGCAGCAGAGCGCCCGCAAGGTGAGGTGAGTAGAGGTCACGAGGGAGAGCTTCACCCTTCGACTCGGCTCCTGCAGGAGAAGGAGCAACCCCCGGCTCCCTGTCCTGTTTGTCAGCCCTGCAGGCAGCATCCCCTGCCCGCCCCCGCCCTCGGGCAGGCACAGTCAAGGGCACCCGCTGTCCCGGGCAGGCCCGGGGCCCCTTCACCCTTCGCTTTTGCCTCTGAAACATCCGTGTCCCCCGCCGTTCTCTCCCCCGCACCTTTCTCTGTCCTGCACCGCTCGCAGAGCAGCCCCGCCACTGCCTCCCGTCTGGTCCCTTCTGTGCCCCCGGCGTCGGGGAGCGCCGACATTCCCGAGGCAGCGCTGGGGGTGTGGGGTCTATGGCAGGCACGGAGCGGGGAAGGGAAGGTGCCCAGCCCCAGCCACTGTGCTCCTCCAGACCCGCGCCCCCCGCGCCCCCAACCACCGGGCTGGGCGCATTAAGGGCGCAGCCCCCGGGGAGTTCGGCCTGAGAGACGACACGCTGAAGGAAGGATAGCTTTAAATTAGTGCAACCGACCCTTCGTTTTTCGTTACTGTTGTGTTTCGTTTGCTTTGGTTTTGTTTCTTTTCAGGTGCAGGGAATTGCAAGAGGAACAAATTAAACCTTCGGCGGCCGTCCCCGGACAAGGCGGCGGTGGTCAAAGCGCTCGGCGGGAGGTAGGAGGATGCTGAGCCCTGGACATGAACAAACCACCCTCCCAGAAAGCAGCAGCCTCGTGTCACTGCACGAAAATGACAAGATCTCATGAAATACACGGTACCACCAAGTGATGACAGCAGAACTATGGACTCGAGGTGGAGAGGAATGGGGAAACATTTCCTTCAGCAGCTGATGGCAAAACTTAGCAGGTGCTGTAGGTAGTGCGCTGTGCCTTTTTATCTCAAGCAAACACTCAACTTCTTAATTTAATTCTCTCTCTGAGATCATAAAAAATAGGATGCAATATCCTAAAAAGACTAATGACATTTCACAGGTAATGCAATTTAGAAAGAAACACTTCCATGTTTTCTTTTCCAACAATGTGCATTTTTGTAAACTGCTATAAATTGCAATTCAAAAGCCCTGATCTCGCCATCCCCAATCATTTTTTATACTGATCAAATGAATGCAGATACTCCCATTTGGGAGGGGCGACATGACATTTCACTTGGCAGTTCTAAACAGGTCACAGACCTTTCACAGACCCTAAGGCAGTGGGAGGGAGCTCTTTACGAAACCGTGTAACCAAATCAAACCAATGGTTACCCCTTTTCAATACCATTGGAATGGTTTGCACAATGCTATTCACATAGCAGCAGAGAAACTGAAAGGATGGTCATCCAATGGAAATTTCTTTTCTTTTGTTTAAACTTGTGGAGCTCCAAAAAAAAAAATAAAAAAAAGGAAAACAATTACTTTTTGTATGACAAAAAAGCTAAACACTTCTACGTACAGCCATACGTGTACACCAGGGCCTTCAGTGCGCCTGGATGTTTATACAGATATAGTCACACATCTGTGTGTGGGGATGTACATTTATTGGAGATGTTGCTTTGTTTGAAGCCATAGGCACAAAGACACAACATGGCTGCCCTGGAGATGACCTATTGCTTTCAAGTTGCTTGAACACATCAGAATTTCTATTGTTGAGGTTGATTAATTGAAACTGATAAGTTACCATGAATAAAGATTGTTTTTCTGTTTAATGTGGTGGGCCTGATTTGGTAAATGCTTCATTCATGTAGCCTTGCAGTGCAGCATATGGGCAAGATTCATTCAGTATCGCAAACATATACAATTTATTATGCCTGTATGGTCACAACCAAAAGGCCTTTCTATTTTAATGACAAACTTTGAATGAAAAATTCCATTTAAAGAGTCACTAACATTAAGTGCGGCTTTGTAATTTATTCCTGTTGCCGGCTGCCGGGGAATTGAGCCCTTGGAAAAGCGAAGGCACAGCGGGCAGGGCCAGCTCCAGGGCCAAGCAGCCGCCTCTCGAAGGCCTCAGCGCCCCATGCGTGTGGAGGAGCTCCTCGTGTCTCACACCACTGATAAACTCATCTCTGTGGTGTCGTGTGGAGGAGCTCCTCGTGTCTCACACCACTGATAAACTCGTCGCTGTCCTATCGTGGCACCAGCTCCACCGCTGCCTCCCGCGCTGCGCTGGATGGGGCAGATGGGGGACCCGCCATGGCCTCCAGCGCCTCCTCTCTGGCCAAAACTGCCCGTGGACCCATGAACGCCTCTGCTCGGAGCTCAGGTGTCCACCTGGGCCTGCCCACACCACCGGAGGAGCCGCACGCCGAGGGCTGTGGTGCCCTCCCTGCCCGTGCTTGGGCGTCTCGAACCACGGCACAGGTGGGTGGGCGGAGGCTCAGAGGGGGCTCCGCATCCCCACTGAGCACACCCCAACCCCAGGGCGCCAGGGAGGGCAGTGGGATGTCCGTGGGTGCCCTTGTGTCCCACTGTGTGTCCTCCCTGGCTGTGGCTGCCACCACGGGGCCGTGACACGGAAAAGGCATGGGAGAAACAAAATGCTCCATCTGCAGTAGATGGGCTTGTCCAGGAGCTGAGTTGATACTCAAGAACGAAGTCAAGCCCCACCATAGCCAAGGGAATCTTTGCTTCAACACTTCACACCCTAACCTTTCTCCTTCCCCATCTCTTGCTGGCTAACCACTGGTCTAAAAGTTTTCAACACCGGCAATTCTCAGCCTTGACCTCACTTCTGCTTAAAAAGCCAGTGTCGTTTTCTGCATGAACCATTCCCAAGTGAAACAGGTCAAAACAGAAACAAAGCCTCACCCAACAAGGGAAAAAATATCGAACTTGAAGTGAAGATGTGACAAAGACGTGTCACAGGAACTACTGTGTGGTGCAAATCACTACATTTCAGTCCACATGTAGGGGGTTTGGTCCTGTTCCTGTCTGTTTGAGGGGACTTGTAAAACAACATTTCACAAAATCAGCATGTTTGTCAGACAAAGTAGAGGTTCTGTAATATCACAAATAAGCAATTAATTATGAGGGTGAAATTTATGAAAAATCCCTTGAAAGAGCCCTTTCAAGCATTTTTTTAAAAATATGACCTCTTAACCCCTTCCTTCTCGATTGACAGAGTAATTTGAAACAAAAACAATGTAATCTATCAAAATAAGTTGTGTTACTTCTGTAAATCAGATATTTATGTTTGAGCTTTCTCCTACTGACAAGCTGTAAAGGCCCACTGTTATCCCAAGGCTTTATCTCTGAGATTCTTGTCTTTTCTGCTCATTAAGGGTCTGTCTGTAGATTACAGAGTCAATAGATGCAAACACCAGACTGTGAGAAAACTCTCCCTGAGTACATAAAAATCAACAGCACTGGATGCTATACAATGAAAAGCATAGATGTTTGTAGGTGTTCAGTTTTATCATCTTTAAACAAGGAAGAGAGTAAATATTGTGGTGAAACTTCACCTTCCAATGTTTTACACTTCCTTCTGCCATTCCTAAAGGTGGATCTCCCTGCAGCATCATTTTAAAATGGCAGTGTAGGTTTAAATGATAGTTTACAACTGTTTTGAGTTTTCTACCCACAGCTACAGTGCTGGTTACGTATCCAGCTAGCAGGTAATAGTCATGATGACTTTACACCTAGTTTTATGGATTATCCTGTAAAGGTATGTAGTGGAGCTCTTTCACATCACTAAAAGACTGAAGGATCTTGGGCCCTGAACAGGCTCCTTCAGTTCTTGAGAAGTGCTTTGAGGGGCATATTTTCAGTATTTCCTGCGCTATTGAGTCCAAGTTACTCTATGCACTTTTTTTTTTTTTAAATATTGCAATGTGTGCATTCTGGATATTCCTTTGTGCTCGCACGTTAAAATGAGACTAAAGTAAAAAATATCCACAGACCAAACTCTCAGCTTCAACCCAAACCACATGAAGGGGAAATTATCTATGAGAAAGCTGAAGCACAGAGCCCGATGGATTTTGCCAAGCTATTAATAATCGAATATGACTGTCAATAACACTCTTAAAACATCCACAGGTGGTGTTTGGGGCCACCCTAAAAGCTGGCAAAACCCCAAGGTGATTTCCCAGGCTTGCTGTGAGTAGCAGCAGCTCTGCAGTGGGCACAGCTCGAGAGGAGCTGGCTGCCAACCCAGCGGTGTGGATCATGGGGCAGCGGCTGCAAGCGGGGTTCAAGGCGGGTCACAGCCCACGAGTGTCTTCTTCCCTCTGCTGCCAGTGGCTCCCATCATACCTTTGCAACAGCTCAGTGATTCGTGTCGAAAGAGCAGTTAACTTCCAGACACTGCCCGTTTTGCCCAGCAGCAGGGTAGACCTGGCATCCCCCCTGAAATGAGGTTAACTTTGGGACGGGAGGGAGGGAGGAAACTTTTAAGACGTTTCGATGCTTTACGGTTGTCACTTCATTTATTTCTTCTGAATTAACTTCTCCTGCCTGTACTATTGTCACGCCCCACCCATTCAGGTGTATCGTGCTTTTCCAGTTCACGTGTTACACCGAGCAGTAACTCCTCGGAGCCCTGAAAGAGCCTCCTCCACAGCAGAGCTCTACACCTGGGTACCGAGCAAGGCTGTGCTTACAGCTTATATTTGTAACTCCTTTGCAAAAGCGGCAAAGAATTGAGAAAGTTCTACTGGAAAAAAAGAGAAGTCTATAGATAAGGTGGGGGCAGGTGTACAAGCTGGAACCTGTTTAAGATAAAGGGGTTTAATATGTTTCCTAAAATATTTTGTTTTGCAGGGTGTTAACCTAGCACGTGATTTTCTCTTTTACCTTTAAAAGGTTTAAGGTTCTGCATACTACATTTTAAATGAAATCATATTTGCATGGAAATAAAGAAACTATATTGAAGCTGATTAAGTCACAATTATCTTTACTATAAATTCTCTTGTATTATTAAGCTTGTATGTAGAGGTAGACAATTGGGGGAAGTGATGCACCATTTGAATCCTAAATTCAGGAACTTCAAGAATAGATAAAAGAAACAGTTCACTTCCTAAAATATACTTGATTTATATTATCATACATTCCTAAGCCTCTGTTTTTCCATGCCTTTGCTTAAGTAATTATTTATTTCAGTAAACATCAACAAACTTAAAGAAAAAACCAAAAACCCTATGCATTAGAACATTGTTATTTAGTTGTTTTGAGAATAATTTCCCAAGCTGAAAACAATTCTAAGAAATTAAGATACCTTAATATTAAAATTAAGATTTACTGCAATTAATTCTACCTTGGTATACAGAATTCTTTGGATTTATCCATGGGATTTATCTGGATACAATCAAGACATGATTTCATTGGTGCTTTGACATGGATCACTGAAAAATGTTCTCACTTCCACAGTTTGTGTCACCAAAGGGATGCATTTCACTCTTTAAGAAAGGAAATTCACATTAATGTCACTAAGTGAAAAATTCTGAACTGATGCAAATAATACTTTCATAAGCTGACAGCTTGCAATAAAATCAATCAAGGACATTTTAAATAGGAATCATATAACCAAAGCATTCCTTTATGTTTGCATCAGTTATGAGGGCCTTGGTATCTTGAAAAGATATTCTAGCTTGTCATTCTTGGCATAAAACTGATAATTTTAAAATCAAGTACAGTTGTACCATTCCTTTCTAAAATGCAGCTAGCAGTGTTCTAATGTATTTCTTTGGAAAGCTGGACCATGTAATTTTAAATTTAGAACTTTTCAGTTTTCCTCCCTGAACATTTGATCAGATGATATGAAGCAAATTCCTTCTATTTTTGGAAGAGTAAATCCTTGTCTGTTTTTGCACCACCTACTGTGCTTAGTAGTTTAAAAATCTTATTTAAATAACCCCTGCTTTCTATCTGACTTATTTATTACTGCTGGTTTTTAAGGGTATGTTGTCTCTCTGTTACTATAGGTACACAAACCCATGAATTTGATGCTGGAAATGTTGAGAAGTCCTTTCCTCATCCTCAGCTGGCATTTATCTCAGACAGTTCTTGATAACTTGCTTCTTTTGGTGTGTGCTTATGTATACATTCATCTGGTGTGTGACTCCTAAAACTCTCCAGGGAAGGCTCCTGCAGTCAATATTGAAAAGTGCTCACGTGTCAAGACATCAGCATTGACTGAGGCAGAAATGAGAGATTTGGCAAAAAAAAAACATGATTAGTGCTAGGTAGGTCAATAGTTAAACTTGGGAAGAGATGAGAAAGAGGGTTGTTTATTCTTTAAAAATTGTAAATTTTCTTAGTATTTTTTGTTCATTCCACCATTCATGATAAGAGAGTGTAGGGATACCAAACAGAAAATCCATACATCCAAATAGATCGGATTCTTTCCAAAAATTTCCTTACGTATGGAAGCAGGGATGAGTTTGGTTACTACAGAATATTCTACACAGTTTACCAGCAGTCAAGAAGAGACTTTGCAGGGCAAAAGAGTAATTGAAAATATTAAGGATTCCTTCAGAATATCCCACATGCTCTTTGAGGGGAAACTGCTGGGCAGACACCAGCCAGTGGGACAGGTCTCTAACCAGAATGACATTACTTAGCACCGGTAATTAGATCAATTATTTCTGTATAGCTTCAATTATGCATGCAGACATTGTACTCTATAGCCTAATCAACTATTCATGAGAAGGTTATCAAGCCTTGTGCAGAAACCAAAATACGACTATATGTTGGAGGAGTCTTGTTGAGTCACCCTTCAAATAGCTGAAATGATGAATTTGTTGGAACTACTTTTCAATAATATTAAAATATTAAGGTTAGGCTTCCTTTAAAGGAAATAAATAATGAATTTGTTCCTAAGAATTTTCTCTAGTTAAGGGAATATTTTCCTTTCAGTTAAACTGTTAATGCAGTGAATATTCTTTTTGGGCTTATACTTTTTTTTTTCTTTCCAAAGTTCTGAAAACGAAACATATTACAACTGTGTTCCAGACAAGATGATTTTGCTGTGGAAGCAACTGCTGAAGTATTTCAGAAACAGGAATATTCCCACATTATTTTCCTTATGTTCCACATTGCCCCAGGGAAGGTAGCAACAATTCTTTCAAATCACCAGACAAACATGACACCCTTGTTGCTGAAAGTGTAGTTTCTTTTTAACACAATCTAGCTGGTAGTCTTACAGTATCTAAAGAACACCAAAACAAACAAAAAAATCCTCGAATACAAACATTTTTCTTAATTCAGCCAATATTCAGTATTCAGTAAGAGTGATAAGTCTAAAGAAATAAACCAAGTCTGTACTACAATTTTGTAATCTGAAACATATTTCTGTCTTGCTAAAAGAGAGTGGAGAACATTTTCCATGTATTTTTGGTAACAGTGAAATGCAGTTGCATTTGAGCTTCTCTCTGCTTTCCTTGGAGCCCTATAGCTTCCCTCTTCCCTTGAGACCTTACTAAGCAAGACTCTGAAGAATGCTAAATGACATTTGGCACCTAGATATGGGATGGAATCACAGCTTGCACTTTGAAAACCAAAGAATCATAGGCTGTGTTATGCCTGGCTTTTTTCTGTTCATCATCTGTGAAAAACTCAGGTGGAGTTACTGTAGACATGGTAATAGAAAGAAGGCAATGGCCAGTCAAGAACCAATCCAGATCAGTCTTAAAAGATGAGCAGCTTGCTAAATGTATTAGAGGCTAAAGAAGGGAGCAAAAGGAGGATAGTTCAGAAGTCCTTTCATATAGAGGAAAAAACAAATGATACACTATTTGGCTCAAATTCCCAGAACCATTAGCAATTACCAAGACATGTTAGTAAAAGTGTCTAACTGGACTAGTTTGTGCTTAATAGGTATTTGCAAGGTTTATCCACTTATTAGAAAATCTTTGTAGAGTGAAAGACACCTGTGTGAAACCATTGAGGCAATGAGACTTATACTGTGACTCATTCACAATGAGTCACAAAACACACATCCCAAGCATCCCTTCTTAACTGGCCAAAATAAAATATTCTCTGAGAGTCTACCTCCAAACCTTCTGATACCGTGTCTTAAAGAACAGTTTTGCCTCTGAGACAACTGTTCTTTAACTCAAAATGTGGCCTCAAAGAACTTCCTTACTTGCTTCCCAAAATGTCTCCTTTGCTTGGATTTTGGGTCAGATAAAATATCCACTGACAGCACAAATACCACCAAATGTGGTGTGTATATATATAGATTCAAGTCCTTCTGAATGTAACAATCTCTGTTCTTTTTAAAAAAAACCATACCCATGCTCTCTCTGCACTCCAAATTTGTATGATTATAACATGCTAAGCAGTTAGAAATACTTAAACTTCAGTGTATTACTATGCATCAAAAATTTCAGATTCCCTGTCTTCAAACACTCTACATTTTTCTTGCATTTGGAAGTCCAAGAAATTAATCTTTGTCTTCTTTTTTTCTGCTTTTCTGTAGTCTGGATATTCTGTGGTTCTATGGCTAGAGGAGAAATATTTTTTTATCAAGGTTGTTTAGAAACTATTGTTGACTAAATAACAAAAAAAGAGCCAAGTTATAGTTAAGTTTATCTGAAACTCAGGAAAAATGTGTAAAATTAAACTGTTCTTGAATAAAGAATAAAAGACTTTAAAATACAGAAATGAGACTTGTATAAACAATTCTCCTGCTAAGCTTACTAATGTAACTTAGTAATTTAGCTAAGTGCTTGAAGAAAACCTGAGAAGTATATGTACTACAAGCATTTAAGCCAAAGCTATTTCTTGAAGGACTATTCCAGGTCCTGACTCATTAAAATTAGCATAAATACTTTCATGAAATTATGAGAGTTGGAATTATTTCATCCATGTCTTTTTTTTTTTTTTCCAGGCTAGATCATGAAGAATTTTATATTTGTCTGCATATTAACATATATATGTGAAATTTCAGATAAATATATACAGAAAAGTGAATTTCTGTATAAATACCTGAATCTATATAGACCTTTATCTGTGTTTATATCATCTATATTTTTATTTCTGACTGACAATTCCCTACAGGGCACATTTCTATCATCTTCCTTAAGAGCCCAGATTTATTAATTTCTATATTTAAAGCAGTTCATGCACTCACAGTGAACCCGACTGCTGTTACAGACACACCAGTGTCCCATGTAATCTATTTATAGCTATAATTTTAAGCACTTAAGCAACTAATATTCCTTTCAAATAACTTGACTTTTCTTAAAGAATTTCAAAGATATTTTCATGTATCTTCTGAGAGAAGCATCTGGAAGTCAATTAGTCCATTGCTATTTTCAGAAACTTGTTTAGAGAATTGAAAAGAGATACTTTGGGGTGCTTTTCACTGAAAATTTTCCTTTTTTCACTTTATCTGAATTGATGGTTAAAATGGAAAACTCATTATTTTTGTAACCTTGGTAGCTTTTCTGTAATTACCTATAGCATGCTGAACAATATCTTATTCTTCACTAGCTCTTGCATCAATATAATTTTTTTGCCATCTGAAAATTTTCTAGCTTTATATTTGCCTCTGGATCCCATCATCTTCTGTCATAATGATGCCTTAAGTTTTACCTTTCGTATTTTTCAGGTTTTGTACTGCAGTAGGATATAACTCTGAACTTCATATAGAGTGTTAGCAAGTTCTCCTCACAGTTTAGTCAGACAAAACAATCCTGTTCCAGCCCGACAACCAAGGACACCATTGCAGCTTCAAGCCCAAGAAAGTATAAGCAACAGCAAATTGAAGAGATCAAACTGGGACTTCATTACATGAAGCTGTAACTGGACAATTAACCCCAATATGCAAATGGACCTATAAAAACCTATAAAAGTGTGAAAATTTGTGTGACCCATCATCCATCTTGGGTGCAGCCTCGGCCAGGCTCTTGTGCTGCCCAAGGTGTATCCTTCGAAGGCCTTTTTAATAAATACCTCCTTTATTCCTTTAACACTGTCTAGCCTCCATTCTAGGTAACCTCTCAAGAAATAATCATATCATGAAGGCCTTTATGTTCACATTATAGATCAGAGTTTCAGTCTCAGTTGAGTGACATGAATTTCTCATAAAGATTCTACCTGTGTTCATAAACTGGGTATAGAGTTTTCCACCCCCTGATAATCTACCCACTGGGATTGAGGTTCATGAGGTAGCAAGACAAATTAAATTCTCATTGGTTCAGTGGTTGGTGGTGTTCATAACATTAGAAACTCACTCATTTATCATTAAATAATTTTGGTCTTCCTATTTCTGTTAGAACTGGAGGAATCAGGGTCACATTGGCCTTAATATCCACTGAGACAATCCTTCTTCAGTTCATATGCGGATGGTTACAGCCACCTTTATTTAAAACAGAAGATGGCAATTAACTGTTATTGCATACATTTGAAGAAATCCCCAAACCCTTAGAAAGTTTTAATACGTTCAATATTCAAAAAATAAAGAATAACATAAAATATCTGCAAGTAATTTTTCATATTGAAGATGAAAGGGAAATTCTATTTATATCAATTAATAAAATATTTCAAAAAGGATGTAGCATTTTGTTGACTCTAACTGAATATGGAATTGCCACTGTATAAACATTCTTACATGAGGTGAATATGTTTTAACTTGAATGTTAAATTGAATTGTATATCTTTTACATTAAGTGTTGAATGTATTTGTAGGCAAATTTTAAATACGACTTTAATCAGGAACAAAGTCAATGGCAAGTACTATTTAATGCAACTCTGTGCTTGAACATTCATATGCTGGTGATGGTAAACTGAAAGTGTTTTCAATTTGACAAACTCCATCCTTGTAAATTTTCCCTGAAATTCTTACTATGATGTCAGAACAGCCCAAGGGGAACAAAAGACATATGGCTCTGCCTGAAGGACATGAAAGTAATAATTTCAAAACTCAATGCCATGCAATAAATTAATCTTAATACATTTACACCTCCCATTCTGTTTTGCTAAAACAATTTTCTTAAATGTCTCCAGGCCAAGCACAGTATATTTCTAACTGAACAGAGACAGGGACAATATGGACTTGTGCTTACCCATGGCCATCCAAAGGACTGACTGAAGAACTTTCTGAGCTCTAGAGTATTTAAATCAAATCCCAAAGGACTCAGTAATTATGGCCTCCTCTGCCCTGTTCATGAGAATAAGCAGACTGTGCTAATCTTGCATCTAGATGAGAACATATCATCCCATATTTAACATCCCTGGAAAAATCAGGCCACTCACTTCAATCTGGCCTGCTGTGCTGCACCCACCTGCAAAACTGAAAGACTGATGGGTTTTTAGGGGTGGCTCTCCCTGCTGTGCCAGGGCTTGAAATGTGAGTCACATGCCAAACCTCATAGTCCTGAGCTCCCTTCTGAGCTCCCCCTGTCAGGGGCAACCTGAAGTCTGAGTCTGAGTTCAGAGAGTGGCTGAAAGAGCTATCGTAGGTTCACCGTGAAACCCACCTGGGTGGGGTCTGGTCCTCAGCACTGGAAAACCATGGTCCTGCTGGTGTGGCTGCAGAGGAGGACTGTGAGGATCATCAGAGGGATGGAACAGCTCTTCTACAATGACTGGGTGAGAGAGCTGGAATTGTCCATCTTGGAGAGGAAAAGGCTCAAGCCTTCTTCACTGCGGCTTTTCAAGCACACAGTAGGGCTTTTAAAAAAGTGGGAGATTTACACAGGCAGATATAGAAAAGGAAGGAATGGTTTTAAACAAAAAGAGGGGAGATTAAAGTTAAATATTCATAAGGAACTCTTTACTCAGAACATCACAAGGCACTGGAACAGGTTGCCTGGAGAACCTGTGGCTGCCCAGTCCCTGGAAGAGTTTAAGGCCAGGTTGGATGGATCTTTGGGCAACCATGTCCCTGTCCATGACAGGGTGGCTGGAACTAGATGATCTTGAAAGTCCCTTCCAAGCCAAACCATTCTGTGATCCAATGTTTCATTCATATACTGCAGAAGGATGTCTTGTTTACCCAGCCAAGGCCCAATTTCTGTGTTATTTGTTCACACAAATTATGTAGACAGTATTTTACTGCATGCAGCTGAGCATACCCAGCTTTAACAATCTGCCTTGTTAGACTTCCTGTTTTATAATTTCCATTATCATATAACATGAGCAAGCTTCTGTATCTTGACACATTAGAAAGGTTTCTTTTGATAGAAATGAAACATTAAATAAAATAAACCAGTTGCTTTGTCTTTACTTACTGTCTCATTGAGAGATGCACATTTAAGTGCTTAGTAACTGCAGGTTTTTTTCAAGGAACATGTCACTCTTAAACACATGCAGGTGGAAAAGATTTTCAAATTAAAGTAACCTGCATTAGCTTGTTGTTATTCTTAAGAATTACAATAGATAATTAAAACCATACTAAAATAGAATTCCCAAAATATATAGTAACTGTAATGAAATGGTCATTTGATTGATATTTTCTTCAGAGCTTTAAATATAAGATACACTTAAATATAGATAGAGCATCTCAGTTCTGGCTAGCCTCAACCTATCTTATTTGAGAAGTGACTCTGGTTAAAAAGTTCTTCAGCTGAATTTCTCTTCATGAAAGAAATCTATCAGTCTATGGATTATTGCCCACTGCTCTGTCCAATTAATATTTAAATTCCTCCAAATTTTGAAAATTATAAACTTACCTAATTTCACCATTCATTTGACTTGCCTTTCCTCCCCCCTCACTTGATTCACTAATCTTTGCCTCTTCCCTGACATATTTTCTACAGACTCCTGCACATTTCCTGGGCATATAATTTCTCTAGGGTATCAGGTACCAGAAGTCTTATTTTCTGTTTGTTCTACAGTGACTCTTGGCAAAGAGTTTCTTAAGAATTTATACTAAGGATGCAATGATAATAATTATAACAATGAACACCTGTTATGTTTGTGAATATGGAATTTCTTTTCCTATATAAATGTATGCTACATTTCTTAGGGAAAAAATAGATACAGAGTAACAGAGCAAGAAATAAAAAATACATTCCAGTTTTAATCTGATTCCAGACTACTAAAATGACTGTGATAGAAACAAATAAAAATATAGGAAACCAAGAATAAAATACCAAAATAAACAAAAAAAATTTCAAACAGATGTGCTGTTTGCATTTCTTGAACATATATATAAAGATATCAAGTTATATATATTATATCAAATCATTATAAATAAATAATTGTACAACTGTGATACAGAAGAAGATTGAAGCATTGCAACCAATATTCTCCAGTGGAATTTTTAAATAGCCAGTTACAATAAAAAGTATGCTTTTGTCTCTTTTCAGGCCTCAGAGGAAATAACTAAGCAAACGCTATCAGCAGAATTAAAACAATCAGAAAGTATTCAGTAATCCACAGGACATAATATTTTTATTAAAATGCCATTATTACACTACATTAAGTATCTGAGCACAGTAACAGTCCTTATGCAGTGGAAAAATCTGTGAGGAGTAGAACACAGAGTTTGAACTTAAAAAACATCCCTTTTCTATCTGCAAATTTACTATAACCACAGAGTGCTGATATTTTATCTAATCAATGAAAATTACTACCTTATTTCTCAAGGCCCAGTTCATGAGTTAATTTGAACAGCTGTAAAATTTTTCCTCTTTCTTTGCAAAGAAATGCATTACACTGCAGAAACAGGCCTTTTTAATGAAGGGAAGCAAAAACCCTCAAAAATATGAAAACCATTGTATGTTTGTACATGGATAAGAACTTTTCTTAAATAAGAACATGTAGTCTGGATAATTTTTTTACTGAATTCATGAGGGAAAAGTGATAAGTGGCAATGAAATAAAGTCTCTTCCACCTCAAAATCATCTTGGAGTTCAGCTCCAGATCAGTAATAAATAAAGAAAGCTCTGACTGATGGTCATATTTGGTCCTATATGATTGAAATAATTGATACATATGAAGACTTTAAAGTAAAAACCCCTGTTACAAAACCAGAAGTTCCCTGGCATTTTAGCTACAAATAAGAATACAAATTAAGAAAGATATAAAAGAAAAATTAAATTAATTTCACTGTTATAAAAAATGAAAGGGAACGGGCATTAGAAGTATTAACTAAAAAAATTTACATTTAGTGTTCTCTAGATATTTCAGGCAGTTACTTCACCAGGCCACATAGTTTTTGATGACTTCATAAGACACATAGAAGATATTCTGGCCACAAGAGGGCTCACATATTTTATAGGTTTTTTTGTTGTTGGTGTTTTTTTTTTAAATGAATATAATTAAATGATAACAGTATACAGGCTAAATTCAGGGGAATATATGCTGGCCAGATAGTCATGCTGCCACAAGAGAAAAAAAATTGCCCATTTTTTTAGCAAACTATTGGAAAAAAGTAAAGGAAAAATAAGGATGTTCCTATAGTCTATTTATTAGTCTATTTATTGGCTTTTCGTGAAAATTATTCTGTTTCTATTAAATGACACATTACTTATGTATAAATTGACACATTTATCTCTTGGTCAAACAAAAAATTTAATGGTCTGTGTTAAAAACATATCCTCCAGCACCTGCCTATTCAGGTAAGTGAGTGTACACTCATTAAAGTAGACCTGACAGGAATAATAGAACTTTATTTTTCTAAAGAGACTTGCATTGTTTCTCAAAAACCTGATAACATTGTCATTATATAATCAACAACACAGTGTATTCTCAGCCTTTTCAGAAGAGAAGATAACTTGGGGGGCAATTTCACTGAATATTGAACTTACTGAGAAACTATCCATTGACCTTAGAGATATTGCATCAAGTGAAATAAGCAGGAAGCACAATACACAGAGTTTGCTGTGCAATGGATGTGTCTTCATGGCAGTTCAACATTTTCTGGGACAGGAATTGCTGCATTTCCACACCTTCGATTTGTGTTGTGGAGACAAAAAATAAAGGAAAAGAACTATCTGAATTACAGCAGAATATGCAGTTGGTGGGAAATATTTTTCAGTAAAGCTCAGTATCAGTCCAGATAAATTTGAAATGAACTTGAATTTCTGAAAAAAAAAAAAATCCTGGAAAGGATGAAATGTACTGTTTACATGATTATATATATTTTTCAGGACTCTGTAAATCTGAAGTTAACATTTGTCTGATTCATCCCTACAACAGTGGCAAAGACACCACTAAGAACATATTGAATTAATTAATTTGGTATTTACTCAAGCTCTCCTATTCTGCCATTCCAGACACCACTCACATGTAAACTGCCTGTGGTTGTAAACCCTACAACTTGCACACCTTGTCCAGCAGATTTCAGACCCTAGTCCCCAGGTTCACAGTAGGGACCCTGGAAGCTCTGACAGCCCTTGATAGAATAGAGGCTCCTGAGCCTTCCCACCCTCTTTGTGTGCTGTCTTAGTAAATACTGCACACTTCACAGACCACAAAGGTGCTGCTTGCACTCCGTAAGACATACACCACCAAAATGCTTTGCTGCAGGGAGGAAATCAGCCCTAAGATATGCCACATGACTTGTTGTCCACACTGATGAATACCAGTGACCTCCAGAGTGGGCTGCCCGCACTCTTACTGGGACAGGTTGGGTCCTGTGGGATACTTGTGTGGATTTCAGTCCATGGGTTCCTACCTGAGACAGCACTGGGCTCTGTCATGTCCTGTGAGAGAGGCTTAGCATGGTGCCAAACACTTCCTTTCATGTTCTGAGATGTGGCCTGGTGTTACATGGGAGTGTGTCTCTTTTGTACAGATCACAGGGAGCAAACC
This sequence comes from Parus major, assembly GCF_001522545.3. Classification (NCBI taxonomy): domain Eukaryota; kingdom Metazoa; phylum Chordata; class Aves; order Passeriformes; family Paridae; genus Parus; species Parus major. The sequence goes on along the minus strand of NC_031769.1, from coordinate 17,444,693 downwards.
AGCACTGTGGTTTTGTCTTGGGAATCTGGATGCCCTCTTTGAAAACATAACATGAATGAAGCAACAGAGACAGAGCAGTTGAGGCTGGCAGAGAACAAAGACCCAAGGATGAATGCAAGCATCCAAACCACTAAAAATTGATGGTACAGATGTAGTCCTAGCACACCTGACTGTCCAAGTACTATTTGCCTAAGGAATGGCATAAAGCTTTTTCAACAGGCAAGACTTATAATGGGACCAGTTTTAGACCAAAGGAATTCACAGCTGCCCAAGGTTTTCATTCTTCACAGCAAATCAGAGAGCTGTGCCCTCAGTAGTTGTGCTGGAGCTGTGTGACCTAGAACTACTTCATTTCTTGTCCAGTCTCCCCAGTAAATGGAGGGAATTTGTGGGTTTTGAAAATCAGTGATTTTCAGCCAAAATGTTCCAGAATATAAGATGAATATTTTAGAGAAGGAAAGTGGCTGAGTAAAAAGTGTGCAAATAGTAGAACAGTCATCACATGAAAAGGAGAAGGAAGCACTGAGATTCTGGGATAGAGAAAGTGTAATGACAGAAAATAATGAAGTATGGAACAAGGGAGATGAAACAGAATTCAGTGAAAGAGAGGCATTAGAAGAGAAAACAAATAGGGTAAAAAAAGCATGATCAGATTAAAAGATCATTCAAGGCTGATATAAGAAAGACATAAAAAAGATGCAGTTTAAAAGCACACAAAATAAGTCCTGTTTTTAAGAACTCTGAGTACTATTAGCAGTCTACAAAACTACCTGTCTGAAGTGCTTATCATTGTTACAAGCAGTTTAACACTATACTGTTGAGTTCCTTAATATTTAATTCCAATCTTTTAAACATAGCTATTACATCCTCAAAAGCTAATGACTAGGTAGCTGAATAATGTATTTAATTACCTTAATTTTCAGAAATATAATTTGCACAATCTATAGGCTTGAAGTATTTCATCAATGCAATCATGAAATACTACTATTTTATAAATAAAATAATTTTATAAAATCTGAAATTTCTTTTTAATATTGTATTATTTTGCTCAGATCCCTTTCTAAGACAGAAAAAAAAAAAAAAAAGTGCAAAGAGAATAAGTTAAATCATCACAGATTCTTCTTAAACATCTTAGAAGCACAGCTTAGAAGTCTTGGCCACTACCTTTCTGTGGTTTGCCTTTCCTGACCTTTATGTTTCTTGAGTTTCCTCATTTCAGCAGTCAGGCTTGTCTTACCATGAGCTTGCTGCTCATGTACCATGCATGCTATCTGAAAGTTACTAAAACACTGGTTATTTTCTTTGCCAACCATGCAAAAACAAATAGGAAGTCTTGTTCATACACAGTGCTATTCTTGGAAAAAGTATTCCCTTTTTGGGGTTGTTAGATTTTTCCAATATCCTGTTAAAAATTGAAAAGTTTTGTAACCTAAGTCAGTGTTTGGAGCTTGAAATTGTTTGTTTTTACTGTTTGGTTTTTTTTTTCTTTATAAGGATTTCAACAGGCAATATTTTGGCAACTATAAGAAAAACAGTGTTGTGGATAATTAAATCTTGTTGCAGCTATCAGTGTAAAATTGCCATTGCTTTGAATGGACAAGAACTGAAGATCTCTTGTTACAAATTCCCCCTGGCAAAACCAGTGCTCCGAGGAAGTTGTATGGCCATGAGAACAAAACAAAGAAATGAACTCCTGATTCAGACCTAGCTCTGATTTTCACAATTATGTCTATTCTTGGAGACCATGAATCCTTCCTAATCTTGGTTTTGTGTGGAAGCTCCGACTCAGATCAGTCCCAAGTCAGCCCTTGGAAAACCCGAGTACCCAGACTAGAAGGGAGCTATGGCACATTTCCAGTCTGGGTGCTTGGATGGATAGGTGTCCATGGAGCATCCTGACATGGAACTCACACACATCCTGTGTCACTTCACATCTTCAGCCTCCTTTCCTGGAAGCTGATTCCTATCTCACAGAAATGGTATGGGGATTTCTGAAGGGTTCTGGGATAAAGCTGCTACGTAAATGATTGCTACCACTTTAACAATCAAAATGTTAAAGATGCTGTAGTTCTGTGAGATCCTGAGACTTTAGAAAGGTCCACATGTAAAGATATATATATATAGATATATATAAATATAAATATAAACAGAATCACAGAAAGGCTGGCCTTGGAAGTGACCTCTGGAGCTACAGCAGGTTCACCTAGAACAGGTTGCATGGGATTGCATCCAGGTGGGTTTTTTATATCTCCAGTAAGGGAGAGAGTCCACAACCTCTCTGAGCAACCTGCTCCTGTGCTCTGCTACCCCCACAGTACAGAAAGTTTTTCCTCATGTTCCACATTCAGATGGATCTTTCGGTATTTCAATTTATTTCCATTGTCCCTTATCCTGTTGGTGGACACCATAGAGAAAAGCCTGGCTCCATCCTCTTGGCACCTGAACTTAGCTTGTAATAATTAGAAAAGCACCTTGACAGTAAGTTTTTTCATCTGTTTTAAAGATATCTCTATCTCATAAGGGTTTTTTTGTTTGTTTGTTTGTTTTTTCCCATTTTCTTTTCTCCTTGGTCATTTTACTTTTAGTTTCACTTTGTATTGACAGACTGTTCATTATAACTTCCTTGCAGTGGTGAAAACTGACAAATAAGGCCTAATGAGCATGCAAACCTGTTTTAATTTCCTGTAATATATTTATCATTTGGGAAAAGAGAACACCATTGATGAGGCACACTATATAAAAAAATCTGTAAATAACCAAACAACCTCAATCCTTCCACTGTCTCTCTGCAGGGTGTCATATATATAATTTTTCCAACTGAAAATTATATTTTATAAAGAAGAGACAAAATCTGAAAAAAACCCCAAAGACGAAATTCTTATTGTGTCCTCTCCCCATCTATCACCCCGCACAAACACACATTCCCTCCCCTGTTATATTTCCATAAGTCCCATGAACATGGACATGAACCTGATAAATCAAATACACCATGCACCCACCTGTTTGAACAGAACTTCCAAGTTTTCAGGCATGCTTCCTCTGAAGTCCTAGCCCTATCCAGATCAGGTCCTATTTTGTTTTTTCAGCTGCAGATGCATTCCACTTTCTCTCACATACACATACTGGTAGCTATGTGGCTCATTCAGAGGTGTAAACACCAGAGTTAAAGAACAGATAATATTGCAGATACATTGCAGTATCAGGGCTTTTAAAATAAATAAAAGAAATCTGCAAATGAAATTCAATGTAAATATTCATTCTTACTGAATGACTGCAAAACTAACCACGTGGTCAAATTCTCCTTACAACAGAGGGATTTCACACTGATGTAGCACTTTGGATTTCAGTGTCAACATAGCTGGGTAAAAGGAGAGTTTGCAAAAGCAGATCAGGCCTATTGCAGCTGTACACAAAATGGCCTGGAATTCAAGCCATGGGAAAATGGTCCAAAGCAGCTCAAAAGTCACAAGATTTGATTTTCACCTGCTTGAAACAGAAGCACAATAGGGATTCTGTAACCCTTAGTGGTATCCTCACTGACTGCTAGGACACAACAGAGTAGAAAAGACCGTGTCTAAAGACTTGCCACAGTTTGAAGATCCTCAGCTCTTGGGATGGTTCTGTGAGGAAGCACTGGCACTTCTGGACTCCAGCTTGGTATGACAGTCAATAGAAGTGAAGAACAGTTGCACTTATGCTTCCTACAATATTTATTGTGAAAAAATGATAAAACCTCCCCAATTTAAAACTAATATAAGGGAAGTAACATCAAATTTAAACATGTAAATGTTTTAAACAAATAAATTCTCCCCATTATGTTTTTCCATCTCACTTATTTTCCTCATTGCAAATCATCATCATGTTTCTCATTAGATCACTTCAGCCACTTCTGTGTTTTGATATTCTTTCTACTCTGCTTCTATTTACTCCTTTGAAGTCTCTATTGCCACATCTATCTCTCAAAATTGTGCTTTTCCTGCCTGAAAAGAAGACCAAATACCTTTGCAGATGTGGAAAGCAACCATAAACTGGATTAAAATTCAACTTTTGAAGGTGAGACCCTTGCCCCTTTTCAAGAGTGTGTCCAGTGTATTCTTAATAGAGAAGGAATCTTGATCAATTTCTTTATATGAAAAGTCCTTGCTATTTAAAGGACTTTTCCTTTATCCTTCAGCTTTATAACCTTAGTCAAGCTTAAATAAGATTTTATTTTGATTTTATATAAAAGTGAAAAGAAACATTAAGCATCAAGGGTGTTCAAATTTTTATTTTTCAAAAGTTTGGAGTGTATTGTTCTAAATGTATTATTACTGTCACTCATTCTACTTACTGCAGAATGATGAACTAAATTTTAGGCCCTCCTGCAGCTGACCAAAGCTAACAAAACAGATTTCTGCCTACTATTGGTGCATCACCAAACGTGGGTGAAGGGCTATGGAACTACTGCCTTCTTCCTTACATTTGATTTAAACTCTCATGCCTTTGTTTTTCTTACATAACGCTGTTCAGAGTATAGAGTTCAGAGCATAAGCTCAAGCCAACTGAGTATTTTCTTCCACTGTGAGCTCAGCTCTCAGCAGCCACCCCTGGTGCCTGTGTGCGGTGTCTGGGCTGCCTGAGCACAGCCATCTGTCAGGACTGAGTGGTGCCTCCCCACAACTGGGTCGGATCCTTGCCTGAGGGCATTTGGTTCCAGACAATGCTGGTTTAGATGAACGCTTTGGTTGACACTACAAGTGCCATCTGTTCTACAGGAAATCCTTTCTCTGTGCCATTAATGAAGTGTTCCCAGCACATAACTATGTATTCTTCTCCCTACGTAAGGTTTCACCTAGTAGGGATTATGAGAGCATGCTATTTGAAAATGAATAGTTTGCAAAAATACCACATTTCATGACATAAATTTGTGTGACACACTCAGTACAGACAAGCCTTACCCAGCTCTTTGGCAAAGGAAGCAATTACTTAGATGGTGTTTCAGCATGGTGACAGCACTCCAGTACCTCAGGCAATGTAAAAGAACTGAACCTTGATCTAAACATTGCTTCCTGGACACCAAAATAGGAATCCCTTGAACAGATTACAAAACTTAAGTAAGGAAATTGAGCTCTTCTAGCATAAATTAGAATATTCTGTATTAGCATGGTGATTATAAGAGTTACATTTCAGGGAAGACATTTCATATATTTCAGATATATAATCAAACATGAAATTAATTTTGGACAAAATGTGCATGGCCAGAATCTAATAACTAAAGTTTTTCATGTTTGCTAAGCTTTTCATCCATTCAGACACTGGAGGTGTAACTTTCTGGGGAGGAATGGGCATTGGCAACCAGCCTTTAGGTAACATCTCCACCTCCTTCCAAACTCATGCTCATCTAGAAAGGTGAAGGTTTGAAAAACAGCATATGCTGCTTGACTCAGCACGAAAAGCAGCTCATAGTTATGTTGCAGAAATATTATTACCTCATTTCAAAAATACTAGATTTCCTCCTCAAGAGGACTTCTAATTACCTGAGGAGTTCTAAAATGAAACCCTCTTGACTGAACAGCCACAAAGGCTGGAGAGAGATGAAGATACCATGACTTTATAGACAAGCTCAGAGATAGGTTTTCCCTTGATGCCTGATGCAGAAGAGTATCATAAATATCAGATGCAGTAGCCTATTGGAAATCATCTATTTTGGCAAATTTCAGGAATATGCTTTCCTCTTTCTAGAGTACTGAAAATACAACAACTTAAAAAAAAAAAAAGAAAATATTTATAGGTTAATGTTCTCTTTTTTTTGGAAGTACTTACAGTTTCCACTAACTTCCATTCAAATTCACTCCTTCTAGTCTACCTAGGTTCAGAAAGATTTGGCAAACTTGTACCCAACTATTTGCCTCAACAGTATTATGACAAGATTTCAATCGTAATAAATATTATTTTCCATTACTTATTGTATTATTCTAAGGTTTTATGATAACAAGGAGACAACCTTGAAGAATATAAATACTAAGAAAGGAAACCATTCAGTATGTATTAAATACTAGGAGCTGAGAGTTCAATTTAAGGATGATAGAAAATAGAATGAAACCAAGAAATTGAACTACAAATACAACACGGGAGGTTATGAAACAGATTTTGGGAGAAATGTGGCAATTTCATTACTTGTGACACTATTTCTTTCTGCACTTAAACCCTCCTCATCATGATATTGTTTGGATATGAACTATTGCTCTAATGAAAACCACTCACTAAGAAAAGTCTCCCCTTTGATGGGACTAGCTAGAATGATCCTATTTTTATTTCCATCTCTAGTCTTTGATGGGACTAGCTAGAATGATCCTATTTTTATTTCCATCTCTAGTCTCCTGGTGCTGTAATAAACACTATTTCTTATTCCTTATATCTTCCTTTTTATCAACAGTGCATTATGCAGTTATCAGTTACCACTGAAACAGAGGATAAACAGATATCCTGTTGTTTTCAAAATCTTAATCTATACCAAAATGGATTTTCCAGTGTAAATATAATCCCTATCTAGATACATAAAAATGTATAGAGGTGAATGCAGGTGTCTCCTGCTCTAGCTATGAAAAAATTACACAACCAAACCGGCAACAGTACAAACACAGTATAAAAGATCAGCTAACACTGTATGTGTACTTAATAGTAATTGAATAGTAATTGAAAAGTAGTTGAATGCTATTGAATGTTCTGTTGTGTGCTCCTTCAAACCAAATTCAAAAATTAAACCCCCCAAACCACGCAGCAGAGCCTCACCATTCCATGTAGTGTTTTACCCACTGACAGCACACGGTATGCTGCCAGCCCTTGAGGCCATGCCAAGGTCTCTGGTGTGTGAGGGGCTCAGGACTGCAGGGCAGGGAGTGGGGCACAGACACCCCACACCCCCTGCTATGGCCAGGCAGGAGCAGCCAGGTCTGGCCTTCGCCTCCTGTTAAGAGCCTGCAGGGAATAATTATGCTTTGTACTGTCTAGAAGGGTGCATGGAGGATGAGGACTCATCTTCTCTCTTGCAGGATCACTGCAGTGTTGTTCAGTATTGATACAAAACCTTACAGCTCCAGAAGAAGCATCTGCAACCACAAAAATGATAACAGGAAACTGGAAATGCTGTAATTCTTATTTTATTGAGTTGCACTAATCAAAGTGCACAAGAATCTGAAGACCAGTCCTTAAAAGGACAGAGAAAAATTTTAGAGGTAGAGTGGGAGGCTGATTTTTTGTCAAAATTTTGCATTGTTTCTACTGAGATTGAAATTTTATGTTGTTTCTGCTGAGATTATACTGTATGAATATAGCATTAGGGCAAGCAGAAATCTGAGTAAGTGTTAAAACCATACTTAATTGATACTGAATCTGTTAAATGAGAATATGGATTATTTTTTTTCAATAACAGTTATTTCTCTGTGCATATAATGTTTTGAGCCACAAGTCTAAGCAACAAATAGATAATTAATGTTATACAGTATACAAACTTTTTGTTCTAATACAATCAAGTACCACTTTCCAAGATCACACATACTTCAACTAACCTAGATGTGCTCTAGTTCAGTTTATCTCAGCATATGGCTTGTTCTCACCACATGCCATAGATTTCTAAATCTAACTATAATTAATAGGATTTGTCAAATAACTATTGAAGGAAATCCAGCATCAAAAAGTGAGGCTGATTAACACATGGATTTAGATATCAACTTCTAAGCATTGCCTTAGTTGTTTTTTTTTCCTAGTATTTGAAGTTTCAGGAAGATCAGGGATATTAATAACCCTTTACTCAAATAGAGGCATTGTGAAGTACAAATTCAATGTAACTTTAAGGATAATACAAACAGTTAAAAAATATTTTGTTTTTATAATGCTTCACAATATTTATTCTGATGTAATAAGAATATTCTGAAACAGTTAGAAAAAGTCCACAAATATATTTATACACACACATATATATGTATATATGTATGTATGTATATATATATACACATTTCCAGGCAAACACTTTCTAAAATGATTAAAATATAATTGGTAGCAAAAGAGAAATCCAAACAGTTTCACTGTCCCCACACCTTTGGTAAATAACAGGATGTAGAAGTATGGACAGATGACAAATTATATTATTATTTTTATATTATTATGATCACATTTAGAAACCTCATAATAGAGTGAGTTTTTAAATAGCTCAAATAATTAATGGAAATTCTTATAGATTCATCATTCTTATGAAGGAAGAAAGAGCATTTTTTAAAGGAAAACATTCAACTGTTATTTAAATAGTAAAATACTTTTCATTATTTCTCTCACGTGTTTTTTATTTGAAGTATTCTGAAGTTGGGAACTCTGCAGAAGGACTTACATGAGTAAACATTTGGAAAGCAATCAAACAGACCACGCTTCTTCTCAGTAAATCAAAGAAGTGCTTTTGATTACTCAGCATGAAAAAAGGAAAGCATAAATGGAGATTTAATCCCTAAATGTCAAGAATAACTCAAAGACATATAATTTGGTTATAAAACCATGTAGACCACTGCTGGTGGGATCCTCTCCCATGCCATTTTAATTCTTTAACTAGAATGTAATAGAGGACAAATGAATTTCCTGAATGAACTGCTTTGTGGACATATTTTGAAGTGTTTCAGTGATAGGTTATTATAGGCTTCTGAAAATTATACAAAGCATTAAAACCACCTTAAAGATTATTTGTGTAGTCATGTAAACTTTATTTGCAGACTCCTTTACATTCCAATAACATTTCTTGGTTGGCAGAATCTTTATTGTCAAGATAGTTCAATGAATTCTTAATATCCTGAGTACTGACAGCCATAACACAGTAAGATCACTTTATATATATATATTTAACTGTTAGTGAGATTTTCTTCAGCTGCATATATTCATTAGATATGTATTACTGTGCCTTGAAGGCTGGAGCACGTGAAGTGCAAGACTAAGGAACCACACCTCACATCAGGTAGAAAACCACAGAGAAACTAGAGGACCTCTGTGACAGGTATCAGTAATTCCTCAAGAGCCTCCTGGCACCACTTAGGGCCCACACAGGATTTTTTCTGGTAGTTCCTTACTCAGGTGCCAGCTGTACCAAATGTCCTAGCAGCATTTTAAATCCTGCCTCTATCTCCACGCTCCCTACAGGATCTGATCCTACTTAGTTAATCTCAATAAAGTAGAGGAAATATTTTTCACATGAGGAAAAATATGATTCTCAACTTCAGCTTCAGCAAGAAAAGTCTCCTTAATGCCTGGACTACTTTTTCTTAAAGCTTGCTGTGTGAAGGCACTACCATAGCTCAGTAAGCTGCTGGTCTTCTGCAGTACTGTGGCAGTAAGGATTGGTGCTGCTTTTGGTTATGAAATACATTGGTGTGATAGCAAACAGCAACCACCCTGGTTTTCTGACCCTGTGATTCATGCAGTTGTGTATTTTTGGTAAAGCATTGTTTCCTATGGAAAAACTAGGATTTGAGGACTGTTTAATATTTTCCAGTATTTTTAGCTACCTGTGAGGTACAGTGGTAATAAAGGGATTTCTTCCATCAGACTCCTACCTTGTAAGTTGAACTGATTTCAGACAAACAAACCCAGAGTGACACTCACCCCAAAACTGAAGCTGTTAAATATCATGACCACTACCAGACCACCAACCATGCTGTGGTCTGTCATGCTCTTCTCTCTAGGCTGAAGGGCAAGGATCAGTGTACATGTTCAAAGAGGCACAAGGTAAGGACCTAGTCTCATAGTGATGTTACTCAACTCCATTTAGATTTAATGGAAAAAAAGGCTGTTTGAAAAAGTATAGTTGTAAAGAAAGTAGACTGTTTTTGTTTTGTTTTTTTTTTTATGTAAGGAAAGAATTTAATTACTTATGCAATACTCATACTTCTAAAATGCAAACATGAGCTTAAGAGAAACTAGTGGAAAAACTAGACTAAGACAATTTATACAGAGGTATAACACAGGGACAGCACTTTGCAGTATTAAGTAATAAAATCTATATTTTCCTTATGAGTTAATGACATTCTTCTATCTGTACCACACTCAGGACACTTTGCACTTTCCCTTTGTCATCTTCTCTCTACTCCCTCTGCTGCTAAAAGAAACCACCAAGAAATATGAACAAAACTATGGCCAGAAACCTTTGCAAAAAGGTAATATTAACCAGCATTATGGTTTATCTGAAAATTATATTAAAATGAGTAACAAAGAAGTCATCTGTGAATAAGTGTATTCAAAAGGCATAGGACTTTTTTTCAGAAATAAAGCTAATTGTATTAGCACTTTGATCTATGCCAGTGGAAAACAGGTTTTCAGTTCACCATCTGGGGACATCATAATAACTAGAGGGAAAATATGCCCTCTTTTTCTTTCAAAATGCTGTTGAATATGAGCTGGGACTGTCAACAACATTAGAAAGTGACAGCTCCTGGCTTGTACTGAGTTGTAACAAAGCCAGCTATTTCTGTGTAGTGCTCAGCATTGCTCATGGATTTGTACTACACAAATGATGGGAAACCAACAATATTGTCTATAGTCAATTAAACGAAACAGAATATTGATAGAATTATTAAAGACAACAAAAGGGGAACATTTAATCAATTGATATTTTTTCCCCATAGGATTTTTCAAGGATTTTACTATTGGTTGAATATTCAGTACTTTGTTCCTGATTCTGTTTTGTAATTACTAATTTTTAAATGTTAATCTAACACTGTTACATTTTCCAGAATTCAAGTCATTAGGAAATGTCATTTTCTATCACTAACATTTTCATTCATTAAAATAAAATAAAAAATATGCAGAATTGTATCATAATACAGGAAACATACATTTATGTAATAATCTTGATGAAAGTGCTTTAAGAACTTATTAAAACTTAGAGATCTTTTGAGAGCACACATTCTAGGATTTATATTTTCCGATTCAACCCTACTGAGATATTCATTTTTATGTTCCAAATTCATCCTTCATGTGCACTGTGTCCATTGAGAGTCTTTTTATTCTCTTGCTTGTCCATCTTTCATTCACATGTTTGTATGCACTCAGAGTACCAACAAGAAGCCCCAGAGAAGTTTTTAAGTTCTCTCTGAGTCTTCTCCTTCCTTGTTGTTTTCCAGAAGAGCAGCATTCCCTGTTCAGTATTTCCCATCCACTCTGCACATTATTGCTCAGACTTACTTGATTTAGCTGCATTACTGCTGTATTTCTTTTGTGCTTGATACTGACAAGATAAGGTCCCAAAAATTTAATGCTAAATAAGATAGAGGTTGCAATCAGTCAAGGTATTTTCACCACTTTTCACTATCAGTTGTGAACATTCTCTGTGTTTTGGGGACCTCAGAAGCAGACTCCAAAATATGTCCTAAATATTTGTTAACTGTGTGCTTGATTTTAGAATTAGGAGGAGAGAAAAGAGTGAGACCAAAGCTCACTCAACTACACCTGCTCAGAGAAAAGTTTGCCCAGTTCACCCAAGAACAGTCCCTCAGAAGAAGCATTTCTAGATAAAATCTTGAACTAACTCTGTATTAATAAGAAACTGGAAGTAGAGGTATCTAATAATAAATATGTAGTTTAAAAACCATTTTTGTTCTGAGAATTTATTTTTCTCCTCAATTAATAAAAGCTTCTTAATATCTAGATTATATCAAACCTGTCTGGTAAAGCTTTGATGTTAAAGGTCCCATTGGGATTTCTAAAATTATCACAACTCAATTTGTGACTTAAAGTTACTTTTCTAGGGCCTCAGAGATGATCCAGAAATGTGTCTGAGCTGTTTTCATGTTACATATCACTTCAGTAACAGATGATGAAGGCAAATCAGCCCTCAGTTACAGCATCTTATAGCTCCAAATGCTTCTTGGTAAATATACCAGTCAGACTGTAATTTTTAGAACTAACTAGGATTTTAGGCTGGCAGATTCTTATCCCAAAAGATTTTCCCTGAAAGAGCAAAATCTATACTCTGGCCTGACTTTAGACAAACAAGTTTTAAAATATTTTATTTGTTATTTCTTATTTAATGAAGTCCTGCTTACACCTTCAAGTCAAAGAAATTTTCTTAAAGTGTGATGAGAATTACAAACTACTTTCATTATGAAGGTGCTTACTAGAAATTATTTTATATGCAACTTTGTAGGATTTTTTAACCTTCACAAACTCTTTTGAAAGATCTACTCTACAACATTATACTTTGTTTTTTTCCCCCCTAATTTAACAAAAAATGCAGTCCTACAGTACTTAGCCAGGCTCACTGAAACTGAAAACAGAGTACTGCAGGATTGGTTCTCTATTAAAAAAAAGCCCAAGACACATGGTGCTGAGATTAACAAAACAAAGTAAAGCAGCTATGACTTGGCACAAAGTTTGACAAGCTGCAGAAAAGCAAATGTTTAAATAACTGAAGTGGTACTGTTTTTCTATTCACAACCTTTTCTCTTCTAAACAGTATCATATTCTTTTCCAGCACATTTAGATTGCAAGTCAAGCTGTGTTTTATTTTTTATTATAATAAACCCAGTCAGTTTACTGTAACAAAGACGTACTAGCAGTGATCAGTGTGAAAGCCAGTACGAAATCAGGCTGGGGGAAAAAAAAAAAAGTCAAATGGCAAAATAAAGGACCAGCCGTCTGGAAAGTTCCTGGATCATGTAAAAAGAAAATAAAAGGCAGTGTTCTTATGAGACTAATGCAGAATACAAAAATATTTTAAGACAAAACTCTGTATCATTGCCTATGACATTTGCAAACAGCAGCAGCAAATCCTTTCAAATAATGTTGCATTTATTAAATATTTTCCAAGTCCTTCTAAGCCACAATAGTAGTTGTTTTAAAAAAAATTCTAGTAACAATGTTTACCTCTGTTCCTTTCAAAATATGGCAAGAAAAAAATAAAACTCTAAAGTATTTTTGCTGTATTTTTTTCACATGTAAAATAGCTTTTCTAATTTTAAAATAAATTTATTGAATCTATGTGACATCAAAAGACTTTTGCATATTTTTTTAGACTTGCAATAATAAATGATGGTTACAAACAAAGGTGTATATACCAGTATCTTTCTAGTTGATGGTATTTAATTTTTGAGTTCTGACATTAATTTCAATCAACCAAAATATATTTCCGTGAGAAATAGTGTTGGATTTCATAGACATATAAAACAGGCATAGATTTCTAAAAACCCTTTCAAAGGCCAGTCTCCCTGATAAAGAGACTACAGGTACTTTGCATCTGGCTGTGTTTAAACCTTGACACACACACAAACATTGATGTGATAACTGGTAACAGATAGATGTCTTCACTTAGAGCTACATACTTTAATGTGGAGTTCAATAATGCCAAAAGAGTCACATATATAAAGCAGAGTAGAGTGTGATGTCACAGGAGGCAGGAAAATGATGAAATAATAAGAAACAAAGACTTCAGTGACCTAAACACTCAGAAAAGTGGGTATTTGTGGAAACCTGTTCCAGCCAGCCAGCAGTGGCAGTCTGGAGCTGCAGGAGCAATTTCAGTGTTGTGTTGTACATGGCAGAAAGATCAGCAGATGTCTGTATCATCTGCAGCAAGTTCTAACACGGCCCTGTGAGACAAACATTGTCAAGCAAATTACACATCTCTTGTCACCCAGGACAAAGGATTGTGCCTAAAGAGCAATTTACACAAAATTCTTTATGAATTCTTTAGAAGTTCCGAATCAAACTCCTTTAAACAGTTACACTGCATGGCAAAGCTTCCTCGGTTCTGCTGGGCTGGAGCTGTCCATCAAAGCCACTGTCACTGGGACTCACAAGTTAAACATCTATATTTCCCTGTGTCACCAGGAGCAGAGTTTGTTACTTACTGAATTTGCATTTTGAACATATTTAAAACCAGACAATGTTGAGTACAACACTGACATTCATTTTCTTTCATAAAAATGGAGAAATGCTCCCCTTCAGCATAATAACCTAGAAGCTAGAATGCTCAGCCACAAATCAGGGCAGCCGACATTGTATGCCGCTGTGAGTTTTATGGGGCTTGATTACAATATCCCAAGTCATGGAAAAGTAGCCTAACTACCCCTCTATGATGAGAATAAGCCACCAGTTCTGTTCAAGCTGTGCCATTGGACACAAAGAATATGAAATTCATGAGACTAGATACAGAATACTCATGCATGAGCTTGACGACATACCAAAGCGTTGACTGCATGAGAAAGGGACAACCCTGTGTTTTGGCTTGATAGATTATTTATGCATTTTACGTTAGACTATGAATTACAAGAAAACAATATACAAAATATGCCCCCTTCCCCCACTCTGCAATCCAAACCAAGCAAAAATACTCAGCAATAATACAAAGAAAAAAACCCCATATCTATAGAAAAGTCTCCTCCTTTATGCAGAGTATCCTAACATGAATTCTACAGATTATGGCTCTTCTGTGCTTGCTCTCCCAGTATCCAGCTTTAAAGAGGAATATGGTGTAAACTAGAGTCAATTCATTGGTGTATGAAGCTATGGGTTCAAAGGCCCTCGAGTGCAATGATCAGAGCCCTGGGCAAATGCTCCAGTCCTTGTGAGAAACTCAGTCCTTTCCATCTCTTATGATGCTCTTATGATGAGAGAAATGAGAGAGGCAATGCTCTCAGACAATGCACAGCCTGGCTGCCTGGGCACAGGAGGAAGATCAGGACTCCAAGTCCCGCCTACAAGAAATCAATCAGTAATTTATAGTTAGTCCAAGTGCTTCCAATAGGTTTCATTGCCACTTATGACTGGCTGTGTCTGCTTTGAATCTTATTTTTAAGTTTATCTTTTCCTTATACTGTATATACTAGATACTGGTACCTGTGTCAACTTTGTGAATTCCCTTCTGAAATAAAGTGTGCAACTGCTGGGTACTGCAGCCTCCATGTGTGTGCTTTCATGCCCTTCTCCTCTTTTTTAAGATCAAAACTTTTTCACCAAAGAATTTATGTACATTCTGGCTATCTGGAGGACATCATTCAAGTAGTTAATCTCCAATAATCGTAGTTTTTCATTTGAGAATTGAAATATAATTAGATTCATTTTCAGAATTATATTGAGGACTGTCCCAAAGTTTTCTCACAGCACGTCATCTACCCTGGCAGTTGACAGACTGTGCTGTGACTCTGAAGGGCCTCCTGTGCAGGCAGCTGTGCTGGAGGCAACTGGGAGGGTGTGTGGTCTAAATTGACACAGATATGTGCTTGCAGATCATATGAGTGGCACACAGAAAAGAGCACCTGTGCTGCTGCTCAGAACCACAGACTGAGGTGGCGTCTATGGGAAGATACTAAATATTAGACATCACCCTCCATTGTATGGAGATGAAGGGAAGGGAAAGAAAACAGACAGGAAGTTTCAGGAAAAATTTCCTGTGACTGAAAGGGTGAAAAAATGTATTTCAAAAATACTCTTTGAACTTTGCAAATTAACTAAGAAGGAACATTTGGTAGAGGAACAGATGAGGGGCCTTTTCTTTTGAGAACAAGTCTTCAAACCAAAGCAGGATTCCTGAGCACTGCCATAGAAGAAGATAAAAGCTAACAAAAGACACATTCTTCCTTCAACAGACTAGTGCATTAGGTTGACCAATTAATACTCCAATTTTGATTTTATATTTCATGTTCAAAATCCTAATGAATTTACCCTTTCAATGCTCCTGTAATGGTAAATAGGTATCACTATAATAGGAGTGGGAAATGTGGTCACAGGGATATTCATCCAAGGTAAATAAAAGGCAACAAAAAGGATGCTTTTAGAAATCCAGTGCCTCAGTCACCGCAAAAATATATGTATACTTTAAAAATATGAATTTGCATGATAATTTAGTAATAGTGGAATTAAAATTCAGAAGTACCACTATGTGGTATTTCCCTTATGTTTCAACACAGAGAATTAAGTAATCTACCAAACATTTTGGAAATGTGTCACAGAAGGAAGGTTTGTTATAGAAAACAAGTTCTATAAAAAAAAATAACAAAGTTCTGTGTTTATTTCCTAATTTTCAGGATGAGAACTATACACTGTAGGAAAAAGTCCTTTGAGAACTATCACAAGAAAGGAGGTCCACTGGGTAGATATCTAGATGTTATAGCAGGAAAACATGGAGTGCTGTCAACCTTCTACTGACATAAATTGTTAATAAATAGTGGCACTGAAAGTTTTCTTTAAAAGTTGGCTTTTACATCTTGCTCAGATAGCATATAAATAATAATTCACATATACTAACAGCTCTTTTCAGGAATAGTGGAATATTTAACAAGTTACACGTTACAAAAACTGTTAATTTTCTTTTTTGAAGTTTCTAGCTATTCACCTATACAAATCTTCTTTCCTTGCCTTCCAAAACGTACCAAATGTGTTATTTTTTAAATTAAAGTGTTCAATCCTTTTACTGTAGCTTATTGAGGTTTAAAATATTCAGTTTTTAAAAGTAATTTTCATTCAAGGAATACCAATTCATTATTACCCTACAATGAGTTATACTACTGCAACCCAAAATGTAATGTAAGTCAAGTTAAAGTCAGCTTTCTATCATTATTTGGACTATACACTATACACTACCTACATGCCAAGATTGTTACTGTTTTGCCAAGAGTGTAACTTACAGAAGTTAAAGTTACTTTGAACCCTTTGAAGCTCTTGCTCATCTCTTTTTCATTGCATTGTTTGAACTTGCTTATCTGAAAACAAGAGGGGAAAGAGAAAACCCCTGAAACCACATGCCTACATGAATGTATTCAAAAATGTTTGCTTCAGGTCAGTGTCTGAAGCCAGTGGAATGCACCGGGATGAGAGTCCTGGCAGAGCTGTGACCTTCACCGCTGCCCTTGACATTCACAGCCTCCTCCCTGCTGCTCTGCTGGCTGGGCACAGAGATATGAAGTAAGTTCAAGTGTGACTGAGTGCCACAGCTTTACATTAATACTGGTTCTGGACATCCTAGCTGCTCCTCATCACAAATACTGAGTGTTTTAGCAGGTGGTTCTTTAAGTGTCATACAAAAACTACCAAAAGATAAGAGGCTCCATAGGATCAGATGATAAACAGGAATGAGGAATATTGTCTGTATCAAATAAATCTTGCCACTATTGAAGGTGATACTAAGTCTAACCTATATAGACATAACAAAGCCAAACTGCTAAATTCGACTCTGTTGCCATAGTTTCTAGTCCTCCTTAAACGTTTCAGTCTGGAAATATATGAGAAGCATCCTGCAGGTAAGGACTGTGCACTGTATCTGGAAAAAACATCTTTTATAAATGATGATAAAGCACAGGTATCAAAAGTAGTGTTAGCTTATTTGAGAGAAGCTGATTCTGTTATAAACTTTCCCAGAAACACAAAACTAATTATAGGAAGAAATGTATATTTTGCAAAAACTCAAAAACTACTCTAGGGAGAGAGTAGGTTTTAATATTTTAAAGATAAAATAGTAGACCATAATTTCAAAACATAATTATCTACATATGGCACTTTTCTCTATCAGTAATTTTACAGTATGTATCTATAACAAAATAAGCAGTCTAGTCACATTTCTAGGCAATATTAGAAGTCTCAAAAGCCACAGCAAATATTCCTTTGTCATAATCTAAAAATATGTAAATATATGCATTAGAATTAGAATAAGTATGTATGAATTTCACTACAAATACATACAAAACTAGCATTTGATACCAGAAAAAGACAACAGCCCAGAAACAAGTTCTGAAGTGCAAAAAATTCCAACTTTAGTGACATTCTTTACACACTTTTGAACTTCTTGAACATCTTGATCTGATATCAGTTTAAAATTTTTCCTAATAACTACTTTTCTTCTTCAGCATGTTTCAGAGCATTTTCAAGATGAGAAGTCTCACTGTGCAATTTAAAAGACTCATTCTCTTTTTCAAGCATTTTTTTTTTTCATGGGCATCATCTTCAAAGACAACCTGAAAGATTGTGATGCCTTGAATTTTTAAGGAAGGAATCAGAGATTTAAATATGCTGCACTGGTGTAATATTATACAACACAGTATCATATAATTTCTGAATTCTATTACAGAGTCATAATATGAATAGAAAAAAGTCAAGACTCTAAATAGGTCCCCGCTAGAAGAAAGGCTGCAGTACATTATATACAAAGCCCATAACACATGGGGACATTTTATTGACAGGAATAATGCATATCATACTGTTTGTGTGCCCTCATCATTCAGGTCAATTTATTATGGAGGCTGTGTCCAGGAAGGCAGCTGGGGCCTATCCACCCACACTTCCCCCCGTGTTTATGAAGCGCTGTCCGTAACTAGGCAGGCAGGAGGGACTGTGGACAGGCAACACCAGGGGGTTGCAAAGTGCATGGCTAAGGAGGGGGGCTTGTTGCCTTTGTGTCATTTCTCAGTGACAGTGCTGCCAGTGTCATGAGGAGCACATCACATGTCAAAGCGGTGAAGTTTTCAGGCTGGGAGCCGCATGGAGTCCATCAGGCCTTCTGATATCAACACAGTTGGTTTTCTACTTGGTGTCGGAGCCACCCAGAGGCAATTCATATTCTGAACATTAACATGGCTTTGCATGCCTGTCACACATAGACCGTGCAGGGGTTTAATGCTATTGAAGACTACGGTTTAAATCTCTATGCAAACAGTGATTACCTTGTAAGAAGGTTCCAGGATAACATGCAACAAAAGACTTTAAAGTTATAGTTTTAGTAAAGCAAACTCATTTACATTTTTATTATGCGTGTCCTTTGTTTAAATCTTGCCACGTCCATTATGGAAAAGACTTCTTATGCAACTGAAGCTTATTGGGACAGCTACTCTTTTTTTCTTGTTGGTTTCAAAGCTATTGAAAACATTTGAATATATTGTCTTATGGCTGTCTAGATTTTACTGCCACATATTTCTTTTAAAATTATAGAAAAGCTTTCAGAGCTGGCACAGATCTTTATAGTAATACCAGAATATTAACTAACTCCTGAAACCATTTAAAATATTGACACAAAAGAGGAGACACACAACAGTTGCTTTGCTTGCTAAGGAAAATTCAGGTTATTATTTGCATTGGTAAAAATATGAACTTAAAAAAAAATTACTCCAAACAAAAAATCTTAAAGACCTTTAAAAATTAAAATTCAAGTTTTTGAAACGGCATGTAAACTTAAACTACAGTTTAATGATGGATAAAATACAGTTCATAACTATTTGTTTTTTCTTTGAAAAAGACTTTTTTTTGTCTCCAATTTACCCGAAGAAATTATCAGTGTACATGAAGTTTTGTCTGCAAAGTTTTGATTGATTTTATAAGAGATTGTGTAAATAAAATGTCAAGTGCTTTGCAAATTAATTCATATTAGTCGGTGGTTTCCCTCCTTGTACTGAAGAAACAGTAGCAGCTTACATAAAGACCAAGTGTGAGGAAGAAGAATGTTACTTTTAATAATGTAATATTTTTAATAAATTCTTAATAAGTAGTGAAATACTTCATCCATATTTCATTTTAAACAGTATTTCTGCAGTATCAGGTTTAAAATTATTCCTCTGAGATAACTGTGAGAGTACATGCTTTTACTGAAAACTTTTACAAGACCCTGTAGACAGCTGAACACCCTGCAGGGAAAGCAGTAGTGTTAAGAAAACAGCACATGCGACATTTAGGTAATTAGCTGACACTCTACTGTGGCAATGGCCAGCTCTAAACCACCGCAAAACAACCTGAGAATTTCAAAAGACCTTTTAAATAACTGTTAGAGCTCTTAAAAGGCTTAAGGATTTGTTCGACCCTGGCTGTGTTTGAGCATCAACAGCAAATCCTCGAAGAAGATCCTTTACATAAAATAAACAAAAAGAGACTTAAATTAATCCTATGAGTAAGCCTGAAAGGGCATCTCAGTGCAATCACGATCTTGTCCTGTTTTAGGGAAAAGCACAAAAGGCTTTCCCGGCTTTTTTTCCCCGCTGTTCCCGGACTGCCTTAGCTCGAGCGCCACCGGCTGCCGCGGCCGGGAACTGCAGCTCATTAACTATTCCGTCTCCTGCTGCAATGAGGACACTCATTAGCAAAATGAACAAAGGGACAATTTTCTGTAGCTACAGTCATCTGTTACACTTTGAGTGGCAGGTTTTGTAGCAATGTTCTCCCTACCATCTGCCCACAGCGGTAGCGTTTGGCTTGCTTAAACTGGGGAATTTTTAAGTTGTAAGAAAAAAGGGCTAGAGGTTGGAGGGCTTACACAACATAGCTTAGACTGGAGACTTCAGGATTTCTCACCTTTTCTGGCCTTCATTCCAACACTTTTAGAACTTTTAGTTAATTAAAAAAAAAAAAAAAAAAAAAAGGAAAGTAGCATATCTCAGCCTTAATAATTCTACTCTATTATTTGCTAAGGTTTTGTACTGTACACTTACAATAGCTTTTCTGGTACCACAAGGCAGATATGCACACAGTTCTGGAGCACAGTGAGCTTCAACTAGATTCATTCACCTGTACTCACAGTACTCTAGCTAAACAGGTCAAGATGAGAGAACACAGCCATTCACTATGCGATTGAGAAATACACACCTCCGTTTTGGTGCACTTCAGTATTTAATGTACACTCAAAATAATAATTCGGCCTTTTGAAAAACTGCTATGACTTTTGCATTCTTATTGCAATGAAATATGATGTGAATTACTAGTGTTATCCTATGACATGAAAGAATAATGTATTTGAGAATATTCCAGTTGAAATGATAAACTAAAATTGTTACTGCTGTAGATGCATTGGTAATTTTCCTTGAAAACAAATTCATTCTTGAGAATCTGTCACCCAAACGATCATGTACCTCTGTTTCAAACTCGACTTTAGCTATTTGCAGGCCATGCTGTGTGCACAGCAGAGGGTGCAATTGCCCAGGCTGTCATTAAAAACACTCATTTACAAACACACCCAGTTCTGAGTTGCAAGGGAAATGATAATTTCAATATTAATTTATATTTATTTTTATTATCTGTGACATTTTACATTCCCATGTTTATAATATTAAATCTTTCACAGTGTATAACTGTACATTTCAAAGAAATGTTTAACAGGGAACCTGCAGTATGGGCACTGGTTGAATACAAGCCTTTACCTTATGGTCATCCACCCAGCTATTAAACCCATATCTTCAGTTAATTGATACATTTAATTATGGCATCCAAGATCTTGAAGGAGATCAAGATGTCATCATTCCTTTTATAACATGCTTTAACCAGCAACCATCTCATAGTAGTGTCAACTTGTTGCTGCTGTATTCTATTTTGTCATTTATGGAGGCCTTTTAAATGAAACAAAACATAGACCCTGCCCAGAGAGGGATTAACAAGTGGCTACTGGCCCAGATAGCTCCATTTACTTTCTAATGTCATGTCAGAGCTAGAAAGATTAAAGACAGCATATCTTTGGAGGGAAAATAGCCTTTTCATTGCAAATTCTTTGACAGAAGAGAACAGTGAACTTTTCTTGTTCCTGTTTTGTATGAGAATGCAGACTTCTCAGAGAAGCTGGTGAACACAAACTTGCTGCATGGACTAGATAGAGATTGCATGGATCCTGAAGTAATCCTTGTAGTGCAGCCTAAGGATAAAGTGTTGGCTGGCCAATTTGACAATTAAATGTTTATTGCAACCAGCTGTTTCTGTCCATTTGGAAACTTGTCTGAGATGAAAACTAATTAGTAAAGTTTTGTAAACTGTTTCTAGAATGCTTCTTGTGACCTGGAGAGAGATTAAGCATTCTCTTAAAAGAGAGATTCCAAACACTGTGCAAGTATCTCCAAATCTTCTCCTTGGCAAGGTATTCAGATTCTGTAATTAATTAATCTCAATCTATACAATAAACAGATTTAAGCTGAGTTTTTCAATTTAGAGCACTTTCTCCAGCTTTTAAAAATGTTTTGAGTTTTTCTTGTTCACTTCCCCATCTATGCAGGCTAGAACTAGTACTAAGACTCCACAGATCTAGTACCACTTTACACTTACCTGGAACCTGTTCCAGTACCCAACCAACCTCTGAATGAAGAACCTTTCTCTAATATCTAACCAAAACCTTCCCTGACATAGCTTCAGGCCATTCCCTGTCAGTGGTCACCAGAGAGAAGAGATCTGTGCCTGCCACTCTGCTTTCCCTCACAAGGAAGCTGCAGATTTCCCCCCAGTCTCCTCTCCTCCAGGCTGAGCAGACCAAGTGATCTCAGTTGCTCCTCACACGGCTCTCCTCCAGGCTCTGCGCCACTCATAGCCCTCCTTTGGACACTCTCCAATAGCTTTATGTCTTTCTTATATTGTGACACCCAAAACTGCACACAGGACTCAAGGTGAGGCTGCAGCAGCACAAAATAGAGCAGGACAATCTTCTCCCTGGCCAGCTAGCTGTGCTGTGCTTGCCCAAGGATTTTCACTTTTAATGATTCTATGATTTTTACTTAAGAGTAAAGTCATACAATTGCATTCATTTCCCTTGCTTCCAACACATTGATTATTTTGTCCTTAATGGTGCCATTTATAGTTTTTTCATTGCTACCTTGTCCGTTTTATGGGCAAGTCTTTAGCAATAGCTGTTATTTTCTTTAGTTATGAGACTATGCCTTTTTAGCCACATAACGCTTGTTTTCTTAGAAAATTCAGCTTTTTTGTTCATATTATTGTGTTCAGATTTTAACTGTTGGTCAGTTTTTCTCACCAATATATATCAAGCTTTGGAAATATTGCATGTATGTGCACAAAACCCCACTTGCATACACAAATGTGTTCATGCATTTATGGCATAACTTATTAGCTTCTCATTAACCTTGGCCTCATCTTGAGCCATGTGTGCATTTCTAGGCCCCACAATTTCAGAAGGATGGGAAGGTCTTTGAACATGTCCAGAGGAGGGCAACAAATCTGGTGAAAGGGCTGGGAGGAATGCCCTATGAAGAGCAGTGAAGATTTTGGCTTGTCTAGTTTGGAGAAAAGGAGTATGAGGAGTCACCTCATCTACGGCTTCCCAGGGAGGGAAAGTGGAGAGGCAGGTGCTGATTTCTTCTGAGGCACTCTGGAACTTCTTTAGAGCCTGAGACTGCTTTTACCAGTCTAAAGCATATGTGAAGTTTTGAAAATGTGTTACAGATTTGTCACATTTCAGTGAACTCCAGACAAGTACAGTAAACTTGGATAGAAGAACATGTTGATGCTGCAGAAGGAATACAAAGGAGATGTACAGGCAGCTGAGACCGAACCATGTCTCCTATTTGATGACTAGAGACTGAATAAGCAGGAGAATTCTTTGCCATTATAACTAGCTATTTATGTCTGCATTTGCATGGGGGAAAAGATTCATAACTGAAAAGGGCTTCTCATATTTATTAGTGGCTGTACCCAGGTAGCTGTTATACTTCTAGAACTACTGCAGGTGTTAAGAAAACTCAAACAAGGGATTTTGCATTACATTTTTATATTTCAAATTAAGTTATACCTTCGCTATATATCTGAAATGCTGATTTAAAGATTAGCAAACCAATTCTGAATGAAAAAATAAAATATTTATTTAAGAATTCCCAGAGGCAGTGTTTCACTACCTAATTGTAAAAGGGAACACAGACTATTCTTCAAATAGTCTGTATAGTCTGCAGCGCTTTTTTAAACTATCACTGCCTAAAACATTAGAAGTAATTGCTAGAAGATTCCTCAACACTCACAGAAGTCCCCTATTTTAAACTTGGTTTTGGGGCAGAATTTTTTTCTTCAAGTGATGGTGCTACAGACCATTGCACAGGAAAGAAGAACGAAAGTAAAAAATGAACATCTTCACTCTTTGTGAAGTTTTAAAAAATATTGCAGTTTCTTTCTTGACTCAATCTACCATTTCCTTCTAGAAAGCTGAATGCTTAATTTTGCTTTCTAATCACTCACTTTAAGCAATGCAACATTCTTGAACTGCATATCATCTTCTGTCACTTGGTCAGTGTTTTCCACATTCTGATTTCCTCTCACATATTTTAAAAATTCCTCAGCCTCACAGCTCCTTGTATCTTTTCTGTGAACTTTTCTCCTTTGCTTCACATTTCTCTATCCTATTCTGTGAAACAGCCACATGATTAATGCTGGCTTAAACCCATTCAGAAGTGCACCTGTTCTCCTGTCCCTGCACATGTCTAGGAGATCATTCATGCTGTAAAAACACATTATTTTCTTCTTCCAGGATTCTCTATGATTTTTTTTTTTATATACTGTATTACACAGGAGATACTGTTAATATACTGGACACATTTCCGGCTATATATCTCCACTTGACTCTGCTATGTACAAACTGGAGAATAATTTTGCTAAATATTTTACCCACCACCTTTCCCAACTACCCACATAAGTAATTTAATATAATAATTTATTAAATTTTATATATATATTTTTTTAAATACTGACTTTGTTTTGTCAAGAAGTGTAACCATGTGTGCTCTGTTTCCATGTAGGGGATGAAAGGTGAAATTTAGATTCCATACTTCCTAATGTGGATTCTTTTCACTGTTCCAGTTATGTGCTGAAATTAGTTACCATGAAGGTTTGGGCACAGGCCTTAGAGGGCACTAGGAAACCACCTGGAGTCACCACGATTGGTCATCATTGGCTACTCAGGAGCCTAAGAGCTCAACTACCAAATTCATCAAAACATTTCTTTTTTTTCTTTTTTTTTTTTTAAATTGAACCAGTCTCCATTTTATGTGATTACTATGCTTCTGCCTCCCAACAGATCCAATCACAGACTGAGAATAGAGCAGCTTCCCTTAATTAGCTGTGAATTAAAGCATGCTCATCCCTTCATGATTTGCCTATCCTGAGTAACACAGAAAAGTGGCACTGACTGCATATTTGGCTCTAATCCTACACTGCTTGAGTATTTTGTGGTCAGTCTTCACCAGTCAAGAAATTAAAAACTGCACTTTTTTGCATTCTTCCACTGGTATCTACTAACATGCCTCATTCCTGTTGTATCAATTAGGATGTTACTCACCTAAAATTCAAGAATGCTAATCTGCCTAAGGAAAAAACAGTATTTTTTTTAAAAAAAATACTTTCTGTGTTGATTTTTTCTGTTAAATAAAGTGCTAACGCCTACTCCTCACAAAAAATTCAAATACCTTCTCCAAGTTTTGAAGAGCAAAGCTGTACTCTGTAATCAGTTTATGACACATTAATACTTAGACCAGCAGTCTATCACACTCTTGATGAAAACCTCCCTCAAAATTTGCCCTGAGAACAGCCAGTATATCACATAGCTGTTGTTGTTGCTTCGTTGAATTTGGATCTCATTCTGTAATTCAGTTTGTAATACATTATTGAGAATTTGGATGTACACTAGAAGGACAGGAACAATTACAAAACTGAACCAAACTACCTCTATTTGTTCTTCTTTTTTGTTTAAGAAATTGAAATCTGAGCTCTTCAACTTAAATAATAAGCTCATGTTCCTTTTCTGTAATTTTTTCTGCATTATTAAAATATTTTTAATTAGTGTTCAAATGAGAAACTTGAATCTGAGGATTAATGTACATTTCTCTCTTGTAGTGAGGCACATTGATTGCAACATGATTGCCAAGGAGTGTTAGTGCTGGCATGGGCTGTAATTCACTACCTAACACTTACTGACTGTATTTTATCAAATAAACACATGGGAAAAGAACTGTAAATAAATTATACGCACAGGGAGTGTGCTACTTTTCTTGCCTATTAAAATATTGTTATAAAATATTTTACCAGAAATACCACAAGAAAATTTAAGAATATTTGTCTAGATATGGTTGTTAATATGCTGAGTACATTGTAATTCATGTTCTGTTTATTGTAAATTTGCAAAAGACACCGTACACAGTAAATTTTGAATCTATGTTAGTACTCTTCTTTACTTCCTTATTTCCAGTACTTGCATGGATTATTTTCATTAAGTAAAATACTCTTTTAATCTGCACAAAAAGCATACATGAATCAAACCTGGTATCTAGTGAAGATTAACATATAAGTGAAAAATAATTTTTCTTTACTATTTATGTAAAAAGTCAATGGCTGTCACGGGTCATTCAAGTATTTACAAAGATTTGGAGCCTGCTCTTCAAAATTTTCTTCGTATTGTGCTTGACTGATGCTTTTGCAGATGAACAAATCTGGATAGAGGGAGCAAATGAGCTAAAAATCAAAATCTTAGAATTATTTATTTTTATATAGAAAGCAAGCTGGTCAAAAGAAAAGTATGGCTATTCCATTACTCTGTTCAACATGCCCATGACTAGATTAAATCACCTTAACACATTTCTATGTCCTACTGTTCACTTGGGCAGGGTCTCTACACCTGTCAGAGCTCACAGCTTCATATCCATACTTTGGACACCTCAGGCTGCCAGCAGGAATGTCATCTGCAGAGCAAAAAACCTAAATGGGTCTGCCTAAAAATTTGGGGAGTAAGTTTCTGCTACAGGCAATAAGGCAAATGAAACTTGACTCAGCAGCTCATGAACACATGGTTTAGTGTCAGAAGTGAGATATGAAACACATCCACACAGGCCTGGACAATAAGGCACAGGGCTGAAGGAAACCTGTCCCTTTCTGCAACCAGAGGCAGAGGCCAGGTCGAATTTTTTAGACATCTCCACTGAACAGAAAGACAGATCTGTAGTGACTGTTTGGGAAGACATTCCCATAAGACACCAAAATGTATGTTTCCTCATCTGTGACTGACTCTCAATCCAAAATAATAAATTTGGCTGTTAAATAAAGTATCAGCGAGGTTTCTGTAAAGAAAATAAGAAATATTGCACTACAATGTTGTTTGATAAAAATTAAGAATTACATTAATAAAATTATAATGTGCTTTCACAGAATAAATTATAAAAATGTGCCCAAATTAACATATATTGCTCAGTAAGATGTATCAATGACATCTTTTTAATGCTTGTTATAAGCATTGCTCCATTGCATCACTCCTGGGAATGATAAAAATTTAAAACTAACATTAACATTAAGAAAACTGTAACTTGTGAAAAGGAAGATCTGAATATACAAGACTGAACACATATCTCATTAGTCCCATGCAAGGAAAGCATGAGACCTGACCCTCAATATAAATATGCTTTGTATACTGGTGTACAAAGTGTTCTCTGTTAAACTGAACACTCCTCCTCCAAACCTTCAGTAGTGCATATTTGGAATATACTTGGACTCACTATTTGACAGGCAGAGAATATTTATGCAGGAAGGATAATCAGCTTTCTCAAAAAACAACTAACTTAGGAACACTCAAGTATCTGCCAGATGGTAACTAGTCAGATTCTGCAAATGAGACCCACACATATGTATTAATACAGACATCAAAATGTAAACTCAGGAAGTGGCCAAAGCTTGTTTATAAGACCTAGTTCAACACCCTGCAGAGTGTTTTTTGATGAAAAGAATTGAAATATCAGCATTTTAACAAAGAACAGGTGAAGGGTTAAAGGAAATACATTCTGCTTGCCCCTGGCTCAGAGGAGCAAATAAAACTGAAGTCTTTCAGGGATTAGGGGCAGAATGAGATACTGCTTCTAAAAATAGTACCCAAAGCATTTAATTTTAGTTCATATCTCTGTATACCACTGAGAACTAAAACCAACATTTTATTCTTTTCAGGAATTTTGTGTGCATAATCCTAAGGACCTTCCTATGAAATTTCTTACACAATAAAGGGACAGCTAGCAACCCTTCATTTTGGAGGATCACATCTCCCTCTGCAGGTCTCTAGAGGCACAAATTGCTAAGGCACTTACTTTGAGCAGACTGCACTGTGCCTGCTTTAGGACTGCGCCCTCCCTCCCAAGTCTAAGCATTACATCTCAGAGACACACTGCTTAGGATATACATAATTGTGCAAGGCAAGAGTAATTATATTATTTGGATCTTCTTTCCGATTTGCTTTTGCATGTGATCTGCCACAGCACTTAAATTTCATTTAATCTCCCTAGATGTATGAGATCAGCTAAGTCAACTTGTAACTCACACTGGTCAAGTGTCAATGGAACTGCCAGGCCTGCATTTATTTCCATGCTCTTAGGCACTACTCTAAACTTTCAGAATCTTCACTTATCTTTTTTGTATCTAAAGTCTTGTTAATCCCTGTGTAATTTTCTCTGATTCAGACAGCCTATCAATCCAGTCTCTAATTAAGGTGTTAATATTTGCTAATTAATCTATTTTGAAAACACAAATCTATATAATTTTGCTTAAAGAGGTATATGAAAACAGAAGATGACAATGACAGAAGCATTTTTCATAGCATGAGAAAAACTCTATTATGATACTTTCCTAATTTATGTTGACTAAAGCTTGTGTAGCAATAGGTAGCTCCTTTATTCTGGTATTTTTTTGGTAATTGTTTATATAGCACGATCCGTGCTGTAATATCCTATTAAGTCACATGAAATGCAAGGGATACAAAACCTAAAAGATTTTTTAAAAACACTTGCAATATTAGAGTAATTGAATTATTAATCGATCTTCCGTCAGTAAGGAAATTCAGAAGCAGCGCCTGTATTTCTTTTATAATTCCACTTGAATCACTTTTTTAATATAGACGGGGGCATTGGGTTTGCATGGTTTTGGTAGCGGGGGGCTATAGGGGAGTTGCTGTGGGAAGTTGCCAGAGGTTTCCTCCATGTCCGACGGAGCCAATTCCAGCCGGCTCCAGAACTGACCCCACGCTGGCCAGGGCTGGGCCCGTCAGAAATGCCGGCAGCGCCTCTCTGGTAAGAGATTTAAGAAGGAAAAAAGTTACTGTGCAAATGTGATTGTGCTCGGAGAGGCGTGAGAACACGTGCAGACACCAAGGTCAGTGTAGAAGGAGGGAGATGAGGTCCTCCAGCGGGAACGGAGATTCCCCTGCAGCCCATGGAGCCGCACAGGGATGCAGGGATCCACCTGCAGCCCATGGAGGAGCCCTACCCCGGAGCAGCTGGATGCCTGAGAGAAGGCTGTGACCAGCCAGGAAAAAGAAGGCCGAGTCCCGTTAAAAGCGTCGCCCGTGTCACGGCAGAGGGGCCGGGAGGCACCCTGGCCTTGCGGCCGTAGAGCCCAGGGGGACCGACACGGAGGGCACCCGAGCCCGCCCCGCTGGGCAGCGCAGGAAGTGACGCGAGCCCGGGGCCTCCGCCCCCGGGCCCGGCCCGCGGCCTCCGCCCTGCACCTGAGCCCCGCTGCCCCGGGCGGACGCGGGGAGAACTCGCACTGTGGCTGGTTCAGGCCGCAAAGCGTCCCCAGCGGAGAAAATGTGTCCAGCCCAAGCGCTCCATCTCCCGAGAGATTTGCTATTTGCTACCAGTCACCTGTTGATTCGCAAGCACCCTCACTCCCTTCTAGATGTTTTTCTCATTTGATACGTATTAATCGCATTCCGTAGCCTCTTCCCCACTTTAAGCCGACCTCCTCGCTGTTGGAGCATCTGTCCAACTGGACACTTCCTATTTAAGCTAAAAGTGCTGTTAAGTTGTAAATATCAGTGGTTAGATCCTCACTAGAGAGCCTCTGATGAGAATTCACGCTCTCCGGGTAACGGAGGTCAAGAAAGATTTTCCCCACACGATGGCATGCTTCAGACAATATTGCACATAATGTGGCACCAATGCAATGACTCCCACCACACACAGACCGTCCTGAACTTCTCACCTCTGTTTACAAACAGACTGGAGGAGAGAGAGGTGGATGAAGTTTAGATCAATTTTTAAAGGTGCATAAGAATAGAAGAAAATGTGGAAGAAATACAGAGTAGTGGCTTAGGCCCTGAAGGAAGAAGAAAGAAACTCTGTGCAGTTTATGGCTGCAGGCTAGAGGAAGGTGGTGTTGAACATGAATGGCCAGTTTTCTTTCATTGCAACAATAAACTTGGACTTTGACATTCTAGTTTTGTGTGGTTAGGAGACAATGGTATGATGGCCCAGAGCTAGGCAAAATTTTCTCGTAATTCTCACTTGATAAAAGTAAGTCAGAAAGTATGGACTAGCTGAAAAAACTATGAAGGTATTGTGAGTTTGAACACACTGTTGGATCTATAGTGCTCTTTGACCTCAATAGCCATTACCATCTGCATTTAAAATTCCTTAAACTTTTTTGAGCTCAAATTACACCTGGAGAGGTGCCAAATATTTAATATCAAACATCACATAGCACAACTCTATAAATATGGAACCAAATAATTACTTATAATTAATGTAAGGAGTTTTAAACAGGATGATTTCTTCTAATGGAGTTGAATTTTGCTAGTTCAATGTGACACATAATCTTTATGGCTCATAACTCATCATGATTAGATGAATAAAACCATTTCAAGTTCAGGGAGTCCACAGAAGTAGCAGGGATTTATATGGCTTTTAGAAAAAAATACACCTTTATTTTCAAGAATGAAAATAATTTAATAATAATTGTACATTTTCTGGGCATTATCTCATTTCATCCACAGAAGAAAGATGGAAAGTGATACAAACTGCCAACATACAATTAAATGCTAGATTTTTTTCTCTTTGAGCTCAAGCTGAAAAAGGGATAAACAAGTGATCTCTATTATAATAGCAAAAAAGAGAAATTTAAGAAGTGACATATAGTACAAGAGATAAGTCATGAGTACACTGACAAATGTTACTTAACTGGATATAAAAGGGAGATTAAGTCAGATGTGCTGAGTAATAGTTTAAATTGATACTTGTAACTCAACTATTCTTCTCAGAGATTTTCTTTTGGTTAGAAAAATAAAAGTAATTGAGTGAGTGGCAGGATTTATTACTTGGCTTCAAAAGACCATTTGTAAAGCCTGTCTTTCAGGTCACATTTTAACACGAATAATACAGCGAAGAGTGCATTTTGGTTTGGGGAAAAAAAAATCTAATTAGCCATTTGAAACAGATCACAAATTTATTAAGAAAAAACTGCCAAACACTACATCAAAGTTTAATGACATATAGAAATCAGATCACAGATTAGGAAAACTTATTTATTTATCCCATGTATTGCTTTGATACATATGAAAGGAGCAAGTTTTAGCCTTTAGAAGTTCTGATCAGAAAATTCACATGTATTTATGAACTGAAAAACTCAACACTTGGTTTATGATATATTATGACTCTTAGTTCTTTTCTTATTTTTGATTACTGTTGATCCTAACTATTCTAACTAATGTTTTTATGTTAAGTAACTCTTGATTCTCCACACCCTAATTACCTACTGCACTCATAATAATCTTGTTTATTTAGAAATGTCTTTGTTCTCTAGCCTGGGCAAGGACGGCTATTGATTCTCTTAGATAATAATCAAAAGCTGTTTGTTTATAATCTTCATTCTCCAAATTCCCTGAAATGAATTTTATGATAATTTTAACCCAGGTAGAAGCTGCTGAAAATGGATTTGGAATGGTACTGATGCCAAATCTAAAAGAAGAGTATTTATGGCCTAATAAAATACCGCTTTTAACTTTGCAAAAGAGTTTACTTACTGCTCTTTGAAAATTAGATGCTACTTGCCTCTAGTTTGTGCCCCATCTCTCCAGGAGTGTTACTGTTTCACTGGCTGAGGAGTCTGCTTTCTGTGCAGGGAACACTGAGGCACCACAAAAAACCCAGGGGAAAAAAAATCAAACCAGGAAACAGACATAGATGGAACAAAGAAATGGAATAAGTTCTGATTGCACATTAAGATCAAAGTCTTTAGCAAGCTATAGTCCTCTGTTATAATTAAACTGTAATGGTCCTCACATTCATAGGCCACCTTGGTTTCACCATGCTGCTGCAAGCACTATTTTGTTGCCAGGATCTTTTCATAAAACTATTTGCAGTTATGTCATATCTGAAAGCCAAGGCTGTGAGTCAGGACTAAATTTATTCGTTGCCAGTTCGTATCCATTTCTTTTTGGCCAACAATATCTTTAACCAAAGGAGCTCTTCTTACTCCCTAGTATTTTATCTGTGATTTAATTTTAGGGATCCCTTCTCAACCTTTGCTAGGTAATGCAAGCCAAGAACAGTTTTCTTCTCTTGTTAGACAGCCACCAGTGCCCTGATCATTCTAATTCCCCCTTGCTCTCCTTCCAGTCAACGTCCTTAAGCAACAGTGAACAGAAATGTATACACTATTCAAGATTAAGTTTCATAAGTCCTTTCTCAAAGAAATACTTGTTTATTTTGGATATGTACTCACCTGCTGTGTTCTAGGGTCCTATTTGTCCTTTTGAAAGTTACATCACATCAGAAACTACAGTGATTCTGCCTCTGAATAGCATTTGCAGGTCTTCTGTCCTGATTGTTTCCCACAGCTGAGATTATGCTAATAACAGAAATACTGACCCGCCACCAGGTGGATGCCCTTTCACTTGCACTGTTGAATTTCAGATAGTCTCATAAGGAGTTCTGTCTCTAGTCTTCAGATGTTTCCCATATGACATTCTAAAAATCTTCTTTAAATGCTGCTCAGCTCTGAATCTTTAAGTCAGAAGCACACTTCGTGCTCGTGTAATTAATGAAAATATTAAAGTCAGTCTCAAGATGGATCTTTGAAGTGCTCCACTAGCAAGTTTTTCAGTGTAACAGTTTCTTTAAATCATTTTTAGTTGTGTCTCCCCATCATCATCTTTTATTTCTTGTTTTAATCTCTGTCTTCATTGGATTGGTAATGACTCATACCATGCAGTATCAGAAACTTTATTTAGATACTCTAAGATTACATATACTAAATTTCTTAGAGTGACTTTATATAAAATTCAGGTAGACATGCACAAATTCTTCTATGTCCAGTAAGATGACTGTATTTGGGGTTCTATCTCTGAATTACTAATTGATTAATGCTTAATTTTCATAAAATTTGGCTTACCTATAAATGACAACTTGAAGAATGTTTATTTTCATGTACTGATAGAGCCGCTTTAATAACTAGTGCTTCTTTGCAACAATGTTAATTCTTTTATTACACTTGAATAAATACTGAAACTCTTAAATTGCTAAAATCCTATTATAAAATTTCTGTAAATATTCACTGGAAACCTCAAGAACACTAATTTATATTTCAGGCTTAATAGGAATTCTATTGTGATTGCAGTTACCAGTATAAATCTGCTAACTGGAGAATATCTATCCCTGATTTGTTCCAGTGAAAAATATTTCAGATTCAGGCTCATTGTTGTAAGTGCTTTTTTAAAACTGTCTTTTGTAATAGAAATTTTAAAATTCAGATCAGAAAAAAACCCAAACCATATTATACTCTTAGGTATGGTAAAGTATGTTAAGGAAAGTTTTAGTTATTTACACAGACTAGGACATCAGTCAGGATGAATTGATGTCATCCCTCCCTTCTAATGGCTCTACCTCTGTTATTTTTTCATGTTAAGACAGTGGAGTTAAATAGCTGTGATCCAACCTTGCCATAACAGTTAGCCTTATGCTACATAAATGGAAACAGAGCAGGTTTTTAATTGTGATGAGGTAAGCTCTCTCCCTACGTTCCATCAAGGATTTGACATGACTTGCTGAGCTGGTTATGTAGCATATAACCACAGCCCTTTCCCACAGGAAGGACTTGGCAGTGGAACAACAAAGCTGGTAAATGCAATTATGTGCTATTCCGTGACTCTTAAGGCATGAATGATGAAATGTGGTTTTCTGTGACACTCGCTTCTAGCTGCAAAATGACGATTCCTCCTTTTGCTGCTCATTGATGGCAGAAAGGCAAGGAAAGGTGTGCACTGCAAGGTTGTGGAAGAAGAGGGGATGACACTTGCCATGGAATCAGTCTGTTTACAAAGTCTTTTGGTTGTGAGGCCACACATGGTAGTGCTGGCTGCTTGCTACCCCATCGGAGTATTTTTTCACTTCAAGTGTAGAAAATATTGCACCTTCTTTTCTACCACAGTTATTTTATTATTTCAGTTTTTATCAAGATTAAGCTATTAATAATATTTCCTGTAATTGTGAGTGGTGATTTCCTGCTTCTGGTATTTCTGTATTGCCCATTTCCCCTACCTCTTTCACAGTCTGTTCTTGTCAGAACTGTGTTCTGCTCTTAGTCTTAGCCAAAGTATCTACTTTCCTTGACCCTAAATTGCCATTAACCAACATGGAAGGGAGAGAAGGTGACTGATTTCCTGTAACTGACAAAAAAATAGGCATTGTGAACACTTTTATAACTCATAAGGTTAATACAAATAGGGAAGATAACCTTTCTAAACATCATACACATTATAAAGTTTGTCTATGTAATACTATTAACACATTATTAACATTTTTTTCTCCAAAGAAACAGCACTGTAGATTCCCACCCCCCTTTTATTATCCTGGTATCATCTTAAGGCCCTGTGCACTATGATCACTGCAAATTCCATCTACACTTCTGAGCAGAAATGTGAGGCTTGACCTGCGTCATCACTCACATTTAGAGGCTCACTTATCAAGTGGGATACCAACTGAGCCCCTGAGACATGAGCAAATGGCTATATTTATCATCAGCAGCCCTTTTTCCACAAACTCGTCCCACATGATGTCATAGCACTGGTTGCATCTCTAATGTCTGGTATACTCATATAGTGAATAAAATTTTAATATATGCAGAAGCTGAACAACGAATTCTGAGGCAAAGCTCTCTGAGACATGGCCTTTGTTTTATGCAGTATTTTCACACCTCAGTGTAGATATAGTCTTCCTCCTTTTTATGTTAGCATTTAGGGTGAAATACACGAGGTACTTTAGTTAATACTAACACTTAGGCCATCACTAAGCAGCTGGCATCAGGGGTAGAAAAACAAGATTGGGTATGGGAAAGAGCAGAACTGGTTCTTTTGGCAGTTCTGTTGCCAGCTTTATAGATTTACTGACTATACCCCAAATAAGTTGCCTGTAACTGGTAATTTTATGAAAAGAATGTGATATGATATATGATATGATATGATTATATGATTGATATGATGATCTGCAGGCAACAGAGGATGAAATTGATGTTTTGTCAATATGTTCCTTTAAGCTGAAGTTTATATGCATTTCTTCCCTAAATTGGAAGAATCTTGATATATTTTTCTATTTTCTAATAATTTTCAAATTTTAGGTATACCATTTCAGATAATTAGTATAAATTCAACATTTCATCTTCCAGTTACATACAAAAAAGTTATTAATTCATTAAATACTTTCAGTCAGAAATGTCTTTGTTTGAAGGGCTGTTATGTCAGCACAAACAAAAACAAAACAAAAAAGAAGCAATGGAAATGCTTATTCAGTGTAATTCACTACATCATTTGAGTGAACTTCTCCTTCTTTCTTCACTAGTAAATGTTCCTGGTGATGTAATTTGTTTCTTCTATGTCAATCATGTATCTACTACAGATTAAAGTTAAAATTAGTTCTACTCTCATGTATTTTGTTTTACGTCAGTGAATACCACTGTTGTTCCACAGCTGTTTTTGTGATTGTGGTTTGCCTTCTAAACAATCTAAACTATTCCTGGAATGTGCAGGGTAACCAGTGATAACCAGTAATGTCAAGAGAAACTTTAACCACGGGAGATGTTTATGCTTTATTACTGCAGAGCTTGTTTAGAGATCTATTCTGTAAGAGCAAAGGATTGTACATTACCCTGTAATGAGTGAACCAGAAGCTCAGGAATGTTACTCTGTGGAAAACAGTGAAGGGCATATCCATACTGTGTTCTCCTCACTTTCCAAACACCTCTAGTGCTTGTGAGGCCACAGCCTGCAGGCAAAAGTGGACAGAAAGTGAAAATACAGGAATATTCTGGAAGTAATTGATACAACATGGGTTGTGTTTTAGCTGGGTCATAATAAAGCAAAATTTAGTTTTCTCTTGGAATTAACAGCAGTTCTATACGTAGCTGAAAAAAATGATAAAGACCAATATTCTGGTAGCAAAAGGCACTAAAGGCAGAACCATGTACCCGTTTTTTATATATACCATTGCATTAAAGACAA
This sequence comes from Parus major, assembly GCF_001522545.3. Lineage (NCBI taxonomy): Eukaryota > Metazoa > Chordata > Aves > Passeriformes > Paridae > Parus > Parus major. The sequence goes on along the minus strand of NC_031769.1, from coordinate 17,408,719 downwards.
ATATTTCTTTGAAATTTGTATTTCACCAGAATTGTACTCATAGCACTTTATCATTCCAGGTCCTGCACCTGGTGGTGGTGGATGTCTCATCCATGGAAGTATTCAAGGCCAAGTTGGATGGAGTTTTGAACAACCTGGTCTAGTAAAAGGTGACCAGGAGCTAGATGATGTTTAAGATTCCTTCCAATCCAGGTCATTCTATGATTACTCCCTGGTGTAGGCCACGTTTTAGGATGTTACTGTTAAAACTTATCAGATATCCAAGAAAATTACCTTTAGAAAGTGCTGATTCCTGCTAACTCAGTATGAAAGTTGAAGGCCAACCATGAGATGCTTGGGTTAGAAGGCTAACCATGAGATGTGGGGCAGAAGCTCAATGGGATTTTTGTCACTGATCATCCAGAGAGACTGGATTCCCCTCAGGCCAAGTACGTGTGACTAACTCTGGCTGCTCAGTTATGAAAAATGTTGGTTGCATTACATTATCAGTACTTAATAAGAACACAGGTAAAACACACCAAGGTGAGCTTCTCTTTCCATTTACTTCACACAGGACATAAAGATATCAAAAGTAGTATACTATTAACACCAAGACAGTGGTTACAATGTTTGTTTTGTCTCTCAGTTACCTAGCAACAGATTTTGATTGTATTTTAACCTTATTAGTAAGCTTACTATGTGTATTTTAACTGAAAATTTGGGGAAGACATATCTGCTAATAAGCAAAAAGTGAACAAAAGAACAATCTATCTGCTACAAAAACCTGCTGGCATATTTAGCATGTATTTCAGGATATTCTTTGGATTTCTGTTCAGATAAACAAGTTTTCTTATCCAGAATATGCTACATTAGAGCATCAGAATACTAGTACAAAGGTAATTTGGGCATACAAAAATCTGTTTCTCTCCTCAAATGAAGCACCACAAACTTCAAGATGTCCCCCATTGTAACCAACAACCAGAATTAAACAGCTGCCCATCCATTAATGTGCCACTGTTCCAAATAACCTATGATTTTGGAGAGGTAGTCATTAGCAGGAGTTTCTATAATATCCTAGAAGAAAGAAATGCGTAGTACTGAGTATTCAAAATGGAGCACTTGCTCCTGCCAGAAGTGCTCTTATTCTGCTGCATCCATTTACTGTTCTCTAAGAGAAAAAGCTGCCTCCCTCCCTCTCCTCTGTTACCAGACAACTTCAAACCATCATCCTGTACTCAGCTGTGACATTTACTAGCAGACAGAATATTTGCTAAACCAAACTACAGATACCTTTTCTGAACTTAAAAAATAAAATAAAATAAAATAAAATAAAATAAAATAAAATAAAATAAAATAAAATAAAATAAAATAANAAATAAAATAAAATAAAATAAAATAAAATAAAATAAAATAAAATAAAATAAAATAAAATAAAATAAAATAAAATAAAATAAAATAAAATAAAATAAAATGTAGCAAAAGAACTGGTGAGCATTAAGTAAAATATATCTTTATAAATGACCAATCACACAATGAGGACCAACTGGCATATTTTAAACCCACTTGGAAGGGGCAATTTCCAGTAGTTTTACATTAAATCCCCAATCAGTATATATATAAACTTGGAAATAGACATTGTAAAGTTTTGACTAAGAAATAAAAACAGACGGGAATCTTTGCTTTCAAGGAGGGAAGATTCAATTTACTGCTATTTGATCAATATATATTCCTCTCTAAGTAATGATTAGCCCAGAAATAAAGACTCACTGACTGGGCTCACAAACTATATTTAAAACAAAGTTCTGAACATTCTGAAATACAAGAGTCACTCTGTAATTTCAGAGCAGTTGTAATACCTTATCCCACTCTAACAGGCTGCCAGAAATGCTCCTGGATAAGGCCCATCACCATTTGTTCTAAAGATATCAACGTTTTGGCTGGCTCTGGCAGGTAAGTGAGGACATTTGGGCTTTGATTCATATCTGATGTACTTCTTACATTTCAACTTTGAAGGCAGAAATTTTGGATATATATTTAGTCTGTATTTCTTTATTGAAAGGTTCCCAATATTACATGCAGTAAACTGCTGTGTCTTACCCAGAATAAAAAAGATGTATGTGAAAACTTTTCCCATAAATATCCACATTACTTTGCATGCCGGATTTAAGCATTTTTTCTCCAACATGCAATTTAGCTGAATGAATCATAATATGTTTTCCATGCAAAGAGAATAAAATTCCATATTTTGTGTTACTGGTAGCCCTGGAATCAGCTTTTGCAGAGACTGAAGATAAGAAATATATCCTTAAAGACCGATACAAAATACAACCAAAGCTCCCAAGAAACCATTTTTGACATTGCAATATATTGCAAGTGATCGTCTTACTCTGTCTTTTTAATTAATGTAAATGGAATGAGGAAAAGAAATTTTTCAGAATATCCAAATAAAGGAGTTTGTTTGTTTGTCTTTTCTTTGTTTGTTTTTAAAGTTCTACAATCTGCCTGGAGTATTAACACTTTCCTGAAAATACTTGAGGCTGTGGAATGGAATCCAGAACTGTTTTTAAGTATCACTTTGAACTTACTTATGTCAATAGCTTTTTTTCCCGTTTTGTTAGGAATGACTGCCGGTGTTAACATTTGATCATAGTGTAAACTGGTGTTTCTTGGTAAGCATGCCTGTCAGAACGTGATCAAGCGGAGTGTGTACAGATCACATCACTCTTCCTGGACAAATACTTAGGAATGACTTTATTTATACCGCAGCTAAGGCTAGAAGACGTGGCTTAATTTTAAGGTGCTACAGGCATTAAAAAAAACAATTATAAGTGACCTTGATGAGACCCATATTTCAGACCGCGTGTCTCCTCTTAAAATGTGCTGGTTTATATCACACATCTTCGTACGCATGCACTGCGTTTCCCAGAGTGGGACTGCAGGTGGACAAACAGCAGCTTCTGCCTGGGACTGTCCAAAACCGAAGGGACACAGCGAATATATTATCCCTGCCCGAGCCGCACCTTGGGACCCGTGACACCGACCACACGTAGCAGGGGCAGGGGCGGTGCTCGCTGACGTCCCGGGCAGCCCCGCCCGCTCCGCGCTCCCGCAGCTTCCAGAAGGGCCGGAGCGGGGGGGGGGCCGGGCCGGTGGCGCAGTCGGAATTGCCGCGGCCGCGGGGCCCGGGCGGGGCGGGGCGGGCGGTGATGCCCTTGTTTATTTTTACCCGGGCGGTTCATCCTCCTCGGCAGCCCCAGCGCGGCCCCCGCTGCCGCTCCCCGCCCCAGCTCCGACGGCGGCGCCGCCTATAAAGCGCCGCCCGCGGGGAGCCGAGGATGCAGCTCTACAGCTCCGTGATCACCCACTACCCGGCGGGCGCGACCGCAGCAGCCGCCGCGGCCTCGCCGAGCTCCGCCGTCTTCAAGGTCTCCTTATCGCCGGGACCCTCCGCCGCGGAGGCACCGAGCGCCGCCGACGCCGCGGGCCCGAACGCGGCCGCCGAGAGCTCCGGCAAGGACAGCTTCGTTCCCGCGGGGGGCAGCAGCAGCGCCGCCGCCATGCCCGCCTTCTCGTCCTGCTTGGAGGTGATGCCGAGCGG